>NC_135619.1:25202258-25504355 GCF_053574225.1 Canis aureus
AAAAAAAAATTCTGGTTATAATTTCATATTTGATTAAGGTAATGGACTGGATATCTATTAAAGAACCAAAAGAGAATAGAAGTATGAAATTTTTTTTCTGCCAGATTCTCCTTGCTGGGTGGATTAAATATGCCCACGTTCTTATATAAGAATTCATATAATATGTTGCAACACCAAGGTAATAGCTCTATGTTTTAAGAACATACGAAAGCATAGTTGTTTCTGTGATTGACATGGCACACATACAGCTGTTTTCATAATAGACATAGGTGCATGAGTGCTTGCGCACATACACACACATGCACACACATACTTGCCTTGATCCAGAACCACATCCTTAAATTTTCCAGTTTAATCTTATACTATTTGTAGCCTTCAAAAACTTTTAAAAGATAAACAAATAAAATTGTAAAATGGCAATAAAAGATTTAACATGGGTTATTTCCCATGTATCAAATATTTTTGGTCTAAATAAAGTAAAGTTACATTCTCAAAGTTGTATTTGATATAAATTGTATCACTTATTTCAAATTCCTCAATCCAGACTTAAAAAGCTTAAAATTAAGCTCATAGAAAATCTAATGAAACAAACATATAAACTCAAAAAAGTGAAGTGTATATATATACACACTTTATACAATATATACTATGTATATATACTTTCTTTGCCATATAGATGTTATATTTAACATACACATACACACACAGGCAAACAAATATACACACATAGAGTATATAAGGAACCGCAGGCTCCCAATTCATGAAACAACCAGATTCTGAGATCATAATCAGAAAGTAGCACCCTCTGGGTTTGAGACAAAACATCAGTATATAATGGATTAGAGTGGTCAGATGAAAGACTGATACACTGTACTTGGCAATGTTCATAAGGCAAAATACTTCTAGGAATGTTTTGTTTTGTTTTGCTAAGAAATGGTTTCTAAGGAAAGAATCAAAGATACAAGTAACAGATACTTAAACAGAGGCTTTCAGTAGAGTATTATCTATACAATTGATATTTGGGAAGAATCTAAATATCCACCAATAGGATGTAGTAAATTATGTTATCCCTATATAATAGAATAATATTCAATTGTAAACAATTATAGAAGAATATTCGTTGCCATAGGAAAATACACTATTCATAATACAAGTCAGTGCATAAAATAGTATGTTCAACATATCAGCATTTTTGTAAGAATGACTATGTAAGAGAATATTCCCAATTGCTAATATGTTTTAGAGTCTTAAATTTTCTTAGTTTACCATTATCCTGTGTTCTTGCATCAAACTTAGGTTTTCTGAGTAATATAAAAAATAATAATAAATGATATTTTTAAATGTAGTTGTACACTAACAAATTATTTTTTCTAATGAAAATAAGGCATAATTTCTTAAATATAAAGAATACATTTTCTCTAAAATGTCATCAAAATATCCAAAGTTTAACTACTGTTGAAGTAAACTATGACAATAATATCCAGTGTGTCCAGAAAATATTTTCAGAACAGAAGTATGGTAGTTTGTGTAAAGCTGGAGAGAAAAAGAGAGCTAGAGATAACCATTTTATGAGTGGTTCGTCAGGGCTGTGCAAAAGACAGCATCTGAGAAATCAGGGTGAGCCTGGCAATAGGACACAACACTGGAGGAAGGTCATCAGCCTCCACATCAGCCAATCCAGATTAAATGTCCTGCAAAACCACAGTTCCCTTTGCTCCCTGAGCACACTTCTGATTAATCATTTATTTGATTGTCCTTGTATCTTGACAGAAGAAAATATGGGCCCATGAGATAAGAGAATGATGATGGTCCCCAGGAAAGTAATATTCCCCCATAACACCCCCATACACCCCAGTTACAAGTTACATGCTTTTATAAGACATTTTCCTGTAAGTTTATTTTTTATACCACATAATTATTCTGTATTGCTATGATTACCCATAAATGAACAGGAAACAAAAAACAAGTTTCTGAACCAGAAAAATTAACCACTAAGGTGTCATTACAAAGTCGTGTGTATGTGCGTAGACACACCAGTCAGGTTAACCTGGAGAGCTGGCCTCTGTTTACCAAAAGCTCTAAACATTTCAGCTGAAAGCTGGCAGCTCATTTTACAAATCCCTGATACCTCAGCATTTTTTCCAAGCCCTAAGTTGTCCTCTTTGCCATTGGTTTGACTGATGACAAGAACTGTAAATACAAATATAGTATATAGCTCCAGCAAGAATAATTTTTTTTATAAATTTTTTGTTAGATAAAAATATGTCGAGGATATTTCTTAGGGCTTCATGTGTGAATCTCATGAGTTTGATGATGTATGGGAGAGCAGATATTAGCCTGTGTACAGAGGACCTCCCCTGTGACATATCAAGATATCCTTATCTATATCCAAGAGACAAGGTTATTCTAATGCTTAAGTTGAGATAGTATACATTTGTGACTTAAATTCATAATAGGTTAAAGACATCTTAGGGAGAAATATTTTGATTTCTAGGACTGGTACATATCATGGTAATTAAAGAACCTCAGCCCCACCTCTACTTCCAATATTGAAGAAAGGAAACCTTTCAGAAGATGGCCTCCTCTGGTGGACAGTAGCCTGAGCACTTTACTAGGTACTGTTACACAGCTAGGGGTAAGGTTTTCACAAATTCCGTCTTGATCGGATGATATGAGTACTTAGCATTCATATCTCCACACTAAAATCAAACTATTCAACAACAAATTGACACAGCCTGAACAATCGCAACAGCACTTTACTGGACTTCTGCTTCTATGCTTATATTCCTCCAGCTTATCCTCTACACTGTCACCATCATCTTTTTAATCACACACACCAAACATATCCCTCTTCTTAAGATTTTTATGGCTTTGCCACTAAACACAATCTTACAGAACACAATATAAATTCTTTGACATGATAGATAAGACTTTTCATTATCTGGTCACTGATATACATGTACATAATGCCCTGACCACCCGTAATACCACACATACATATCCCTACCTTATAGACAAGCATCTGTATAGTTCTCAGAAAACCCAGTGTTTTTCCTGTTTCCATGTCATTGCCAACTTTTTCTCTCTCCATCCCTTCCCATTAATCTGCCTAGCATACTTGTATTCATTATTTTTTTTAAAGATTTCATTTATTTATTTGACAGAGTGAGGTAACAAGCAAGGGAAGTAGCAGAGGGAGCGGGAGAAACAGGTTCTCCACTGAACAGGGAGCCTGATTCAGGGCTCCATTCCAGGTAGCTGAGATCAGAACCTGAGCCAAAGGCAGATGCTTAAACAACCGAGCCACCCAGGCATCCTCATATTCATTCTTCAATTCAAATTCTTTCTTCATTGACTCCTCTAACTTCTTCAGGAAGACTTAAAGTGCAGTTTTCCCTTTTTCTCTTAACTTGGTACCTAATTCAATTAAAACAGCTTTCATATTACCTTATAATTGTTTCATGTCTGTTAACTTGCTAAATCCTTCTCTGATCACAGTTCTTGCAGCAGCAGCAGCAGCAGCAGCAGCAGCAGCATCACTTAGAAACTTGCTGGAGATGCCAACTTTCGGGATCTACTCCTAGATTTTTTGAATCAAAAATTGGGAGGAGCCCAGCAATCTGTGTTTTAACAAGACCTCCAGATAATTCTGGTGCTTCTTAAAGTTTGATATCCACTTCTTTGGTCAATATGTCAGGAATCGATGTTAAGTGACATATAACAAAAACTCAATGAACAGTGGCTTAATGGGGGAGGCTGGGGCAGATATTTTTGTAAATAAGATGAAATGGGGAGGCAGGAAGCCCAAGGTAGCTCAAAAAGTTAGTAAGGACCGAAGTCCTGTGTAGCTCCCTGCTCCAAAATCCTTAATAGGTAATGTTCATCTCCAGGCTCACAAAACAACTGCTTGCCAGATGGGTCTCTTTCTTTTACTGATGAAACTCTAACTTCTCCCAGAAGCCCACTGTATCTACACAGTATCATATATCTACATGCATCTGCACAATGAATGTACACAAACTATAATGTTAAAGTTGCATTTAATTGATTATTTTGACTATATACATATACTACTACTTACAATTAACAGGGCACTTTCATATGTTATTTCAATTAATCTTTAATGGATGCTCACATCTCCTTTATGAGCAAAGACTGGATCATAATTCAACTTTCTATTCTTGGTTCCCAATAGTATGACTGGAATAAGGTACATTTTTAAGGAATGTTTGTTGACCAAATAAGGGATAAAGATATAGAAACATAAAATAACTATGTGGTGTATTTGGGGAACAAAAGATGTCATGTAAAAAAGTAACATAATTCCTAACATTAATATCACCTGGCAGATTTACTCACCATGCTGAGTAAAGCAATTATACCACTTTCTCCACCTGCACAGCATCTCAGACATCTAAGTGAGAACAAATAAATAAATTCATATGTAAGGAAGAAGAGCTATTTATTTAATTAAAAGGATGATGTTAAAGCAGGTCTAATTTTTCTGCCAGAATTGACAACAACTTTGGCTATTTATGAGCACTGTTTTATAATGTAAAGCACATTAAACTCTGAGCCTTGAAACTTGAATCCTCCCTGCTTTGCCACTACTAATTAGCTAAGTGAAATTGAAGAACTCATTTAACCCCTCTGGCTTCAATTTTCTCTCATATAAAATGAAGAGGTAAGACCAAGAGCAGTTCTAAAATTATTTGAAGTGCTCAAAGATCTCATACATTTTTACAGCTTCATTTTTTGATTAACATGATTATATAAAATCACTTTTGCCTACCACTTAATGAAAATCACCAGAGAGGCACAGGATCTATAATGGTTCTGGGGTTTTGTAGTTTACAGAATCTTATTTTTTTATTCAACTTTTCAAGAACAGGTCATATTTGAATACAAATTTATTGTGTGTAATTTAAAGTTATTTCTTCAGCTTTGGTTTTCAAAAAATAATTTATGGAAAATTGCAGTTGATAAAAGTGGCATCTGTTTTTATCCTTTGTACTTTATGAGAAACTTTCTGAGGCGAGCATAAGCACATGCTGTCACAGTGACTGTTTACAAGTATCATAAAGCTGCTGAGTGCCTAGGATATATAAAACCCTAATCCTGAGTCTTTCAGGGAATCAATGGAGTACAATTTCAGTTCTCATGGAATGTGTAATCTCTTTTACTGTACCTTTTGATTCTAATTTGCACATTAAAATTAGCCACACTATAATCCATGTAAATTGTTGAGAAGATGGAAACAATTCGGGTCAGGTAATATCTTGAGAATAATACACATGTATATGACTACTGTATGGTATCATAACTGTCTGATGTGCATATTTTGTGTTATATTTCTCTCTCAGTAGAGAGAGATATACTGTTTACTGTCTACAGTAAACAGATGGAATCTGAAGCCATGGGAGAGGATATGAATGTATATGTAGAGAACAGAGAGAGGGGAAAAGGGAAGAAAAAGAGAAACCATTCTAGATTCCTACAGATCATGAAATAACCTCACAGGAGCCTGTAAACATGCCTGAAAAGAAATATTCAGAGAGAAAGAAGAAAGCAAGAGAGATTGGTGGCATGGAAGCCATGAGAGAAAATGAGAGAAGCGAGCTAGTATTACAGACAGGGAAGGAATGAAAATACTTACAACAGACTACTTGATTAGAAAGCCCTTGGGGCCCCTGGAAAGAACTGTCTCAAATTTTGAATTACAGTAGGTTGAGATTTAAACTAATGGTGAAGAGAGATGATGAGAGAGAATAGAGAGCTTAAAGTTGGATGAAAGTGTTTCGGGGAAAGTAAAATTAATATTTTGGGAGGGAAAAACTTTAGCCTTATTTTTAAACTGTGGTAAAGAAACCAATAAAAGGCGGGGGTGGTGGTGGAAATGAAGCTAAGAAAGAGGAAATATTTAATAGGATCAAGCTTGAAATAGAAACTCTTCTTTAGGAGAGGAGCAGAGGTATTTGATTCTGTAAGTGCATTTAGAGATGGAAAGGAGGTGGGACAGAAGGCTCATAATTGAGATTTGCTCACTGAGAAAAGTAGCTAGTGCTGAGAGCAAGTAACCCAATATGGAATTAGGAACTTTCAAAGTTATGCACCTAAAACTAATGCAACATTGTATGTTAGCTATACCCAAGTAAAACATATTTTTAAAAAAAGCAATAAAGGCTTAGAGCAGCTGGGAAATGGAAAAGGAAAAGAAATAAAGATGAACAGAACGAAAGAGCAACATAGCACTACTCTGAATAATAATGTGTTATGTTTCATAACAATATGACATATTCAAAAGTATGTGAACATATTTGAATAACAATTTATATCATTTAAAAATGAAGCCCAAAAAAGAAAAAAGAAAAAAAGAATATATATAGATAAATAAAATAAAAATGGATTCCAATAGGTAAGTAGGTGACTGCTGTGGGTCAATTGAAAGATGCAGACTAGGTTAATGGAAATTCAAGAAAAGCTACACAACACAATGCAGACAGGAGATAAATGCACAATAACTTGTGGCATCTTTGGAAGCCCTTACTTCTCAGAGCAGTCAGTCTAGAGTTAGATGAGAGCCTTGTCCCCAATGCTCCCCCAAGGAAAAGAAATAGGATTGAGAATGAAAAGAGGACTAATTGAGGTTAAGGGTTTTGACATTTAGAGAGGCATGCTTCAGTTTTTCTTCACACATTGAAAGAATCAGAGACAAAAGAGTCCAAGGGTGACACTAGAAAATACCTTTCTAAAGGACTGATTTTCTCCAGTAGAAATTATATAATGTTTTCCAGGTAATTAGCTTCAGAAGGTCATTTTAGTAGATCCAACAACTGTAAACAAATTATTTTGGAGTGATGCTTTAAATTATGTATTGGCAAATACTTGCTTTTCAAGTGTACTAAGTTTAATAGATTTTAGGGGAATGTTTGCTTCAGGATGATGTAATAAATGCCACTAGTGGGTTTGCTGCTTGAAATGCACATCACAAAAAAGTATGTGCCTAAATTATATGAATTATTAGAAAGTACAGTTAATATATACTTAGTTGAGTAGCTCCCTTTGTAGCCTATGATATGGCCTCTAGCACTATGTGAAAAGACATCAGTTACTACAATAAAAGCCTCAGCTACTACAATAAAAGCTCTGATAGAAATAAGTTTGGTGTCCCAGTCACAGGAGTCTGTCAGTGAAGAGCTACAGTCCACGGGTCCTACCACTGCTCAGGAAGAAATCAAATAACTAGCGTCTCCAAGCCTCAGACCTCCAGGATCATTATTCTCTGCTTCTCTCTGCACAGACAGCAATCACATGGTAAAAATATGTTTTTGAAAAAAAGAAAATAAAAACTTCCAAAAACATCTAAAAAAAAAATTAGCCTGACTAGGAATAAAAGAAAAGCTATTCATAAAAATATAGTAGTATGTTTCACCTATAGTAAGGAATATGAATAAAACCAGTGTTGGTGAGTGTGCTGTGAAAAGAAGTCTCTTTCAAAGTTGGTGAGAGTGTAAACTAATATTCTTATTGAAAAAAATGGAAGTATATATTAAGAGCCTACAATGACTATATGTATATTAACTCATGATTAACTCAGACATTTATGCTAAGATGAAAATAGATTTACATAAGAAAGTTTTGAAAAGACAGTTCATCATAGAAATATTTATAATATATAAATACATAAACAATGCAAATATCCAACAACAGTGCTATTGTTCTACAAATTTTGATGTGTCTATGTAACTGGCATATTATACAGCTATTTAATATTATTGTTTTTTTCCAAAAATATCTAATATCCTAATATCTAATATGTTAGAAAATTGCCACAACTAGACAAAAAAATTCTGTGAAGTGCTTGCATTAAGGTGTTTGGAAGGGGACATGAATATAAAAATTTAATACTAAGCACAAAGAAGCTTTTCCTTGTGCTTTCCTTTCCTCCATCAGCCCTATGGAGATAAAAGGTATTTGTTGTCTGACTCAAAAAGTCAAATCTAGCTAGCTTTTAAAGACCTCTCCCAGGACTTCATTCCTTACTTTGGTGAATTTGACTTGTCCAACCCCCTGCCACTTTTTTGAAGGATTAGAGATCAGATGGTGTTGGCACACTCCATAAGTAGAGGATCTTTCACAAACAGAAATTCATACAAACTGAACTCATAAAACTATGATATAATCCAGATTCAGCTTCATTAATTCACAACAAGAAATAAAAGTCACAGAAATCAGGATAGTTGGAAGTCCATGTGACAGGGCGTACCTATATGACAAGCTAGATGATAAGCAGAAGATTTATGGATGAGCCTAAAATCTGAAGAGGAAACCAGATGCATAAAATATTTAATGGCATTAGGGGAAAACAGCCTGATGCAAGACTCTTACCACGGGGTTATGGTCGTTCCAATAGGACTAGAATATTCGACTATAGCTCCCTTCTTTTATCTCTAAGCCAGAAATGGCCTTGCTTTGTCAGAGTGTGCCTGAGACAGGAAGCTAGAGGGATTTCCATCTCCTAGATGAGGGGAGCCTTCATACAAGGCATAGGCTTACAGAATATGGATAAAACAAAGACAGCTTTCATGACCCAGTAGGAAAGAAAAGGATGCCTAGCTGAAGAGGAGAGATAAGGGTTATAGTTTGTCATTGCTGCAGAAAGGGTCTTGTATGCAGAGACAGCAGTCTGGAAGGCAGATTTATCCCCATGCTCCACCAGAGTTTGAGGAGACCAAGTCCCTTTGTGTCTGGCAGGAGCCATACAGCAGCACTTACATGAACCATCTCAGCCTGCTGCCAAGGGGCTGGCTATAAGGACAGGATGCATCGTCCCATTCGTTGCCTTCAGCGTCCCGAAGAGACAGCCTTTGCACTTGGCTGGCTGGCTGGAAGCCTCCCTCTCACTGCCAAGCCAGAGGCAGGCACTGAATCATATCAAGCACAACTGGGTGCTTAAGTTTGGCAGCCCAGGTTTTTGATTAACTCATGTGATATTGCCAATACTGGACCATTGTGACCTATAATATGGCAATTTTGTACAGTTGAACCTGTATATCAAAGTTGGCCATAAAATTGAAGATTCTATATTCCCCCACCAAAAAGAAGCATCGATCTCTTTATTTTTTTTATTTTTTTAAAGATTTTATTTATTTATTTATTTATTTATTTATTTATTTATTTATTCATGAGAGGCACACAGAGAGAAAGAGAGGCAGAGACACAGGCAGAGGGAGAAGCAGGTTCCATGCAGGGAGCCCAACGTGGGACTCGATCCCGGGTCTCCAGGATCACACCCTGAGCTGAAGGCAGCACTAAACTGCTGAGCCACCAGGGCTGCCCACTGCAATCTCTTTAAAGAACATAGTCAAATCAAATGTAGATTTTAAGCAGAGCAAAGAAAACTAAATCTAACTGCCCTAGAGAAAGTCAATCAGCCAAACTTCCACTGCAGTCTTGACCTACTTTACAGGACTATCTCGTGACCAATAAAATGAAGAAAAAACAAAACAAAACAAAAAAGACTTTCTCTTCAGGCATTAAATCCCTAAAGGGACCTTTTCTGAGGACTCCTACCAAAACAGAGAGGAATGCTGGGATAAGTTATCAGACTAAGATTCACTCTCTCCTGGGAGTGTTTGAATAGGCAACACCAATATTTACCATGTAGCCCTTCTTTTTCTACACCTCAATGGCTAACAAAACCCATATATGACTGACATAGTATTTTTTTAAATTGTATTAATCCATGCAAAAAGTTACAGTACAGACTTTGGCCCCAGAAAATTATTCTTTGTTTTTGAGACAATTTGTATATCTCTATTCCGATGTATTGATTTTGAAGTCAAACTGTGAAAACAATCTTATCTCCCGGTTCTCAGAGGATTCATCAGTGTAGCGCCTTTGTCAAGTAATAATAAAAGTAACATATTACTTACTGAGTTCTTATTTTGTGGCCAGCACTGTTGCCTTTTCCATGCTTTAACTCATTTAATTTCCATATTGGTATTCCAACTGAGACAATCAGGACGTAAACCTATGAAGTTCCACCAGTAGTTCACTTCTTAACCACCATTATACTAAAAAATTTTTAGGATTTTTATTTATTTGACAAAGGGAGAGCACAAGCAGGAGAGGGGCAAAGGGAGAGGAAGAAGCAAATGCCCAACTGAGCAGGGAGCCCAATGAGGGGCTCAATCCCACTACCCTGAGATCATGACCTAAGCTGAAGGCAGATACTTAATGGACTGAGCCACCCAGGTGCCCCAAGGAAAACTTTTTTAAAAGTTAACTTTTTAATTATTTGTCTCTCTTTACTCCAAATGAAAGTCCCTTAAGGGCAGGGGCTTCAGCTTTTTTGGTCACTGCTGTACCTCTAATGCCTAGAAGAGAAGGAGAAAGCACTCATTAATATAATGACCATCCTTTTGTCTCTTTTTATTTTCTGTTTTATTTCTTTTCAGAAAAAAAATATTTTCATGATTTGTACAATAAATGGTCAACCTATCCATGAATATTTGTTGAATGAATAAATTATCTAAAAATTTTTGACATTTTAATTGTTCATATACTTACATGTTCTGTACCATCTCCCCAAAACCCATCAATTCCAGGGGCACTACATAAATAGAAATCAATGTCTACAAAAGCAAGCAAAAAGCAGTTGAAGAGGGGACCCTGAGACTTAACTCTAACTCAGTGGGACAGAGTTCACAAAGATCAAGCCAACAAGCTCTGCCCTCTCCCCAAGCTTTAGACATTGATGGAGTCTGTTGATGCTGACTGAGGAATGTCTATCCCCTGCAACTCACCATCTCATCAGACCTCAAAGTGTGGATGCCACATACTACAAGGTCAACTGTGGTTAGTAGGATCTCATACAATGAGGAAAGAAATTTATTAAGAATATGTTACAACAAAACATATGTTACTTATATGAGATTACAGGCTAAGAGAAAGAATATTTAAAATGCTATGATCAGTAAAATATGGAGAAAGAATTAAATGGCTCCCAACATGATTGAGATAAGGAAGATCCATGTACCTTTATTTGCAGATAAAGTAATAGCTGAATTTGGTGGGGCAAAGTTCTCTACAAATATTAAAATGCACATAAATTCTACAGGTTACAAGTCTAGCAAGAACCCCCTTATCCATGTTGTCATAATTAGACAATTTTTATGCAAATGAAAGGAACAGTAATCAGGGATACAGCAGCATGAGTTCTAGCCAGCTCAACCTTCAAAAACTGTTGGAAAAGAGATATGGAAGTATTTAAGACAGCGCGATATGAGAGTGGATGTTTTTGGCTGCTGTATATAATTGAATGAGCCCTTATTCTGAGGATTCTTAAATGATGCAAATTATTGCATTCACTGACTTCACTGTTGGACTAAATAAATGTTTCAAGTGGTTGATACCACACAGTTGGAAATTCTAGGACTGGTTCACCTTCCTGTTCTGGTGGGTTTTTTTTTTTTTTGTTTTTTGTTTTTTGTTTTTTGTTTTTTGTTTTTTGTTTTTTGTTTTTTGTTTTTTGTTTTTAATTTGAACAGCCCAGTGGCTTGATCCTTAACCTGACTGCTGTCATCAAGAAAAGTTTAGCTAACCAAAGGCTTCAAAGAGTTGGCAAAATACAACCTGTTGGCCAATTGTTTGTTTTTGTAAATGTTTATTGAAACACATTCATAGGGATGCCTGGGTGGCTCAGTGGTTGAGCACCTGCCTTTGGTTCAGGTCACAATCCAGGGGTCCTGGGATCGAGTCCTGCATCGGGCTCCCTGTGAGGAGCCTGCTTCTCTCTCTGCTTATGTCACTGCCTCTCTGTCTGTCATGAATAAATAAATAAAATCTTAAAAAAAAAAAAAAACCACACACACCCACATTCACATACATTAGCTTACATATTATCTATGCTGTTTTCACATTACAAAGGCAAAGTTAAGTAGTTGAGACAGACAGTGTCATATGGCCCACAAAACTAAAAATATTTACCATCTGACATTTTATAGAAAAATTTTGCTGACCTCCTGGATAAAAAGAGGACAGAAGATTTATTGTTAGATTCCTATGAAAGTCTGTCATGACATACTTAAGGGATTCTCTTTCCAATGTTTAAGTTGCTTTTTGGTGATGTGATAAATATTTTGAAAGATATTTTTAATTTCTCCAGACTCTAGACCCAGGCACCATCCTTGCTGATGTATGGCAAGTGGTAGGCTAATGATCTGAAAGAATCAGTTCACCTAATAATCATTGGAGAAAATCTAACTCATCTCAGAATAAAGTTCCATAAAGTATAGTGATTATACTGTTTAGTATTCTATCAAACTGCTGAATTTTATAGGACTCTCATAAAACTTTAATCTTCTTCCAATGCTGTAATCAGATGAACAAAGCCATATATTAACATAAAACATTTCTGATTATATGACAAATTAATATTTTAAAAACATATGTTCAATCTATAACCTGAAAGAAACAAGATCATATATGGTTGATGGCTGTAGTTAAATCTGTCATAAACTACATTATTCTTTTTAAATCTCAATAAAATTTCACTGACAAAAATGGTTTATGCTCAGCCATTAATGTGAACAGGCAGTATGAGTCAACTATAACATATTAAACAAATCACAGCTGCAAACTGTTTATTAAGTAATTTATTTCATGCCATGTTTATCTATTACTCATCAAGACATTTTTACCTCATGAAATGATATTTTAATTTCTTTTATTTGAATGAATATATATATAGGTTTAAAGTTTCATAATTCTTCATTTCTGTCATAGAAGAAGAAAGACTTTAATCTTGCTAGATTGCTCAATATAAATAAAACATTTAGAAATATGAAGATTTGAATTTTTTATAATAAGGAAAATGTCATTTTCAAATAGGTTCTTCAAAGAACAATACAGAAACAAAGAGATTATTTTATCTCATTTAAACATTGTGTATTCAACTAACTGACAAGAATAGGACCTTGTCTTTGCTCACCATGCAGCACATCCAGACTTCTTATAGTTTATTAAAAAGCAGCACTCTGAAAGGGATGGTTCTTACATAGTTATAGTTTTCTTTGGTTGACTGGAATCAACTTATATAGATGGGAAGAATGCATTCAATATTTTTAACAAAAACTGGAGGAGTTGTTTAATTGACAAGGTTCAAATAATTATAAAGATTCATCAATTACTAGACACTCTGAGTAAGATCTTACACATTTTTCTCTGAAGTAAATAAGCACAAGTTTTCTAAATACAACATAGAAGAAAGATTTAATATAAGCTGATGAAAATGCTTAACCCACTGAGTGAAAGAGTAGTCTTGACTCTGGTTGTACCCTCTCATTGAACTTCCTCTTCTGAGTATCCTACACAATGTTCTACTACTTTATTTCTATGGAAAGTCTTTTGGCCTTCCCCATGACTTAGGTTGTTCAAGTCTGCAGCTTTATCTTCAGCTTTTACCACTATTTTTTTTTTAAATTCTGTGGGTGTTTTCAACCATTATGGGAAAAAAAATATCCTCTTAACTGGAATCTTGAACTTCCTTCGTTTCCTCTGCTAGAGAGTTATACTGACATACTGTGCAATTCAACTGAAAATTTTGAGCTGCTAAGATCATGGAAAGGGGAGCATCTGCTGTTTAACTGTTTCAGACTCAGGAATGTGAGGCCTATCTCTATATCCCAACAGTTTACACATGAAAGACTGAAAATCAAAACTGAACCATTTTATTAGAGGTTCTTTTTTTATATATTCTTAAGTCCTACTAGGGGGAGTGAACTTCAAATAAACCAAACAATCTTATTTTTCTAATACAGAATTTCCAAAGTAAACTAGAAGTATATTTTCTAAAGGGATTCTAAAGAAAATTATTCCATTAAGACAGTGTAAAAAAAAAAAAAAGACAGTGTAAATATACTTCTTGCTAGACTTCCTTTTAGACAATGTATTTCTAGTTTCTGTTGTGTCATTAGTCTAGTAGTGGCACTGTTTAATTTTGAGTATCTTCTTGCATCAAATATTTCCTTTTAATTTTCCTTTTTTTCTTATATTGATATAATACAAATATATTTGTACATGTATTAGTCAATACAGGTACAATTACAATTACAAATATATTTGTACTTGTATTCAGAGATCCAGTAGGATCAGACAATGAAAGTTTAACTAAAGGACCATAGTGAGTTGAATAGTGGCCTCCAAAACCATTTCTACCTGAAGTTTCAGAAGGTGACCTTATTTGGAATAGGTTCTTTGCAGATGCAATCAAGGTAAAAGTCTCAATATGAGATTATCCTAGGTTAGGGTTGGTTCTAAATTCAATAACAGATGTCCTTAAAAGAGACAGGAAAAGACACAGAGAGACAGAGAAGCTAAGAGGGAGACATGGAATAGATTCTTCCTCCTGTCCTCCACAACAAACAATCCTATTAACACCTTCATTCGGGATATCTGGATTTCAAAATGGTGAAAGAATTTGTTATTTTAAGCTACCAAGTTTGTGTTAATTTCTTATGGCAGCCCTAGAAGGTTAATACAGAGACTATTCACAAGGATTTGGCAAGAATTTAGGATAAATATCAAGGTATGGAGAGGCAAAAGAAGAGTAGGAGGTCATTCCCACCCTTAGGTCATAAAAACAAGGGAAAGAGAAGTTATTACAACCCAGAGAAAAGCAGTAGGAATAGCAGAGTGCCACTTGGAAGGAGCTGTGGCCTTAAACAGAGAAAGAAGTCACTGATAATTCATGACCCAAAGGGAGAAAGGGGGACAAATAACCCCACTTTCTCTTTCATCTGCCCCTTGATCATCTGCTAATACCTTTCATTGGTCAAATCAGGAAAATGAGAGGGCAAGGGCACAGAACAGGATGAGAAGGCAGAAAGATAGATTTGAATGAGCAAACAAAAAATTTCTAACACCATATAATATGAGTAACACCATACAATTATCTTTGCAGCCAATATTTTCATTCAGCATTTTTTCTGAACATAAGCTGGAATGAAAGATACAGAATATAATAGCTTTTTAAATTGCCAAATGTCTTAATTCATAAAAAATAAATAGCCTCTCCTTCTGTCAAGATTTATAGACTGCTAAAGATGATCTAACTACAAATATAAGGAGTTTTTGTTATAAGTCAAAAGAAACAGTGTTTCCTCTATAAACACCAGAAAGTTATACTTTTTACAGAGTTGATTTGGTTTTCAAATACAAAATTAACATTACATGAAAATAATATGAAGAAATTGACTGTTACTTAAGTACTTACTATGTTAAAGAAGTATTTAGTGTTGCTTAGAAGTTTATACAGTTACACATTTTCAACTTACTTTGACGTCTTGACCTTTTGCACTATACTGATAATCTTATTTCCTGGCAATTAAAAGGAAAGTTATTTAAAATTGTGAATGTGGTGATGATGTGTTCTATTATAATCAAACTATGTTGAGCATCTTTTTAATTATCAACTCATAATCCACCTGTTTAGCTGATATGTTGTTAATAATAATTAAAATATACCAGTGGAGTGTAATGATATTCTCTTGGTTCCTTCAGTCAATCCAAACTTCATTTTGTCCTTAAGTCAATAACACAGATTGTAGTCAAACTTCAAAATATGTCTACCAGAATGATATTACTTACTTTAATTTAAAATTTCATTTTAGCAGTTTTACTTCAATACAACCAATGTTTCTACAATCAGCAGATAGGATGACTTGAAATAGAAAAGTATGGACCAGGCACCATGTCATATCAATTTTGTTCCCAGTACTTCCCATTCTAAGTTTAAAAACTTCCCCAGCATCACAGAGATGTTAGAGAGTCAAACAAATAATGTGAGCTGTGAATAAGTAGGGGAGAACTACAAAGATATTTTCCAGAGATAGCTTCTCAGCTACTGATCTATGATGATGCAGAGCTCAGGTGGAGAAGGATAATATTTTACATTGGGAGCTTTGTTGGCCACAATCAGGAATTTTGGTTTCTAGACCACTATCAGGAAGAAAGAACTGAAAAGGGAGAAAGAATGAAGATCAATGCTTCCAAGAGAGAACACATTGCAGAGACTGACTTCCTGCCAGACTAGATCTTCAACAGTCTAGTCCAAAAAGGAAAAAAAGAGCTTTCATCAAGCCAGCAAGAAGAGAAGGCACATCAGCAAGTGCCGTTCTTCTGGCTCATTTATCTTTGCTGAAAGATGTTTCAAATAAGAAAGGAAAATCTATTTGAAGATCTTAAAGTGAGAAAAACAAATGAACTTAACTTTGGAAACAAGCAATTAAACATTAAAAATTGGGCTTTCCTAAAACTTAGCAACGAATACATATCCAAGAATATATTTCTAATTGTGACATAGAATGAATCATAATGAAGGCACAGGGGAGAACGAGACTCATGATCATTGCTGCTCCATATGGACACCCCTCCAAGGTCTCAAGGAATCAGTAACTTGTTTCCACTCTTGCCCCATGACCTATACAATGGTTATAGGGATGATAAAACACACCCCAAGCCAAAAACTATGGACATAAATAATTGTATTCTCAATTTCATCTCAGAAAAGAAGTTGAGGAACAGCAGCATTCCCAATAAAGAAACATTTCACAGTCTACATTTTTCATCCCTAAGAGAAAAACCAACAATGTGCCAGGGGTCTATGAGTCAAAACTATGTGCAATAAGGCAAAATGTGAAGAAAATCGTATCAAGAAAAAGTAATCCAGGAAACCACACTGAATACAAAGGATTTAGGATTCAATAGGAGCACCCTCAATGGACACTTGCCAGGATCAGTCAACTTTCAATATATTGCACTTTCCAAGTGAGAGTATCCTTAGGCAGAAAGACAACTACAAGTCTGAAGTCTCAGGAGAGAGCCAAGAGCTATTCTGGTCTGCAGGATTAGGAACTGGACTTATGGCACTATTCCATGTCCAGTGGATATAAAATGCCCATTTTCTATTTTCCTCGTCTAAGAAGCAATTGAACTCATCTCCAAATTGCTAGATACCAAATAGTTTTTCTGACTCATTCTATTCCATTGTTTGTTTCTTTAAGCATTTTTGTTGCAGTATAAGTTAAAATACTCAAAATTTAACTAATACATAAATCATAAGCTTAATTTTGTAATAATATGTAAGACAAACTGTAGATTGATAAAATTTGGACATATGTCTATAAAATCTATAGCTAATGATTACACCAAATTTTAAAACTGAATTAAGGTGAAAAGGCCAGTTACTCATTAACTTTTCTAATGGTTCTGTTCCATAATTTTTGTTCAACTTTGTAGTATATAATTGGTTTTATATAATTCAAAAAGCTATGTGTATTAGCAAAATCTTCAAGTAAACATGTATTTTATGAACGCCAAGCAAGTAATTATTTCAGTTTTCAGGGTCCAACTATATAGCTCGAGAAAAGAATATAAAAATATCTTGTTCTTATAAGTTAGCATTGTTTTTCCTTTTCAAAACTTATTTTTTAAAAAAATAGTATAGTTTATTTAATTCAATATTATATATACTTTGTGCTATTCTATAAGTTCATTATTTTTCTACTATCAGGATTGAGTGTTGCACTTTTCATGTCAGAATAAATAGCCTCACCATTCACAACATAAAAATTGGTGTGAGATTCAATTCTTTGTACAAACCATGGCTAACCATAAAATGCAAAACCATAAACCTTGCATTTTTTTACTGCAGCATCAAAAAAGGAATCTTGTTTTACTCGAATTAGCATTATAGTAGGCATCTCACATTATACTAGATCCTATATTCACATTTGTATGAAAATAGTATGACATCAGTAGACTGTGATAAGTTACGTCTGCAAATGTAATACCCAAAGAAAACACTGAAATATCTATTCAAAGAGATACACTCAAAAATATCATAGATAAATCTAAATGGAATTCTAAAACATTTTTAACCTATAGGAAGGCAGGAAAAAGATAACAGAGAATCAAAAGCAGAGAGAACAAATAGAAAACAAAAACTAAGATTGCAGACTTAAGCCCTACCATATCAATAATTAAATTAGATGTAAATTATCTAAAAATGCCAATTAAAAGACAGAGATTGACAGAGTCAAAAATAAAACATGAGCCAATGATGTGCTGTCTACAAGAAATTCATTTCAAATATAATATTATAAAGAATGGGGGGATGTTCATCAAAAGAGATTTAAGGGACGCCTGGGTGGCTCAGCAGTTGAGCGTCTGCCTTCGGCTAAGGGCATGATCCTAGGATCCGGGATTGAGTCCCACATCAGGCTCCTTGCGTGGAGCCTGCTTCTCCCTCTGCCTGTGTCTCTGCCTCTCCCTCTGTCTCTCGTGAATAAATAAATTTTTAAAAAAGAGATTAAAAGACATGAAATTAATTTTTATCTGATAGCTGACACACAAATGTTATGTTAATTTCATGTGTACAATATGTTGATTCAACTTCTCTATTGTGTCATGCTATGCTCACCACTAATGTGGCTACATTCTGCCACCATACAAGGCTATTATGGTATCATTGACTATATTCCCTATGCTGTGCTTTTTATTCCCATGACTTATTGATTCCATTCCTAGAAACCTGTGTCTCCTACTTTCCTTTACCCATGTTGCTCATCCCCCTAACCTTTCCCCATGGCAACCATCAGTTTTTCTCTGTATTTACAGGTCTGATTCTGCTTTTTGTTTGTTTATTTATCTGTTTCTTTAGATTTCATAAATGAGTGAAATCATACGACATTTGTCTTTCTCAGTCTGACTTATTTCATTTAGCACAACTAGGTCCATCCTTGTTGTTGCAAGTGGCAAAAAAAATCTCATCTTGACCATTATAAATAATATTGCAATAAACATGAGGGTACATGTATCTTCTTTTCAAATTAGAGTTTTTATTTCCTCTTTTTAAGTTTTTAATTCCAGTTAGTTAACATACAACATTATATTAGTTTCAGGTATACAATATATTCCCCAATTCCATACATCACCTGGTGCTCATCACAACAAGTGCACTCCTTAGTCCCCATCACCTCTATAATCCATTCTCCCACCTACTTCTCTGGTAAACATCAGTTCTCTATTATTAAGAGTCTGTTTCTTAGTTTGTCCAACTGTCTTTCTTTTTCCCTTTACTCCCTGTTTTATTTTTCAAATACAAATTTTAGCATTGTTTGTTCTAGGACTGTGAAAAAATGCTAGTTGTATTTTGATAGGGATTGTATTAAATGTATATATTTGGGGGGTAGTATAAAGGTTTTAATAATATTAATTCTTCCAATTCATGAATATAGAATGTCTTTTCACATGTTTGTGCCATCTTCAATATTTTTCATCTGTGTTGTATAGTTTTCAGAATACAGATTTTTCACCTCCTTAGTTTGGCTTATTTCTAGATATCTGGTGCAATTGTAAATGGGATTGATTTCTTAATTTCTCTTTCTTCTGCTTCATTATTGGTGTATAGAAATGCAACAGATTTCTGTACATTGATTTTGTAACCTGTGACTTTATTGAATTCATTTATCAGTTCCAGCAGTTTTTTGGTGGAGGTTTTCAGATTTTCTATGTATCATATCATGTTATCAGCAAATAGCGACAGTGTTACTTCTTCCTTAATGATTTAGATGACTTTTTTTTTGCATTTTTAAAAAGATTTTATTTATTTATTCACAAGAGACACAGAAAAGAGAGAGAGAAGCAGACATAAGCAGACGGAGAAGCAGGCTCCATGCAGGAAGCCCGGTGTGGGATGCGATCCTGGGATTCCAGAATTATACCCTGAGTCAAAGGCAGATGCTCAACCACTGAGCCACCCAGGCATCCCAATGACTTTTATTTCTTTTTGTTGTCTGACTGCTGTGGCTAGGACTTTCAGTACTATGTTGAATAAACTGGTAAAAGTGGACATCCTTGTCTTATTCATGACCTTAGGGGGAAAGAAATCAGTTTTTCTCCATTGAGGGTGATATTCACCATGGGTTTTTCATGAAAGGTCTTTATCATGTGGAGGTATGTTCCCTCAACACCCTACTTTGCTGAGAGTTTATCATAAATGGATGTTGTACTTTGTCAAATGCTTTTTCTGTATCTGTTGAAAGGATCACGTGGTTCTTATCTTTTGTCTCATTGGTTTGATTTATAATGTTGATTTGCAAATAATGAACCACCCTGCAACCCAGAAATAAGTCCTACTTGATCAAATGATGAATGATGTTTTAATGTGTTGTTAAATTTGGTTTGCTACTATTTTATTGAGGATTTTTACACCTATGTTCATCAGTGATATTGGCCTTGGTATTTCTCTTTTTATAGTTGTCCTCATCTGGTTTTGGTTTCAGGATAATGCTGGTCTTATAGAATGAATTTGGAAGTTTTTCTTCTTTTTCTATTGTTTGAAGCAGACAAGAATAGGTATTCACTCTTCTTTAAATGTTTGGTAGAATTCACCTGTGAAGCCATCTGGTCTTGGACTTTTGTTTGTTGGAATTTTTTTTTTTTACTGATTCAATTTCTTTGCTGATTATTGGTCTGCTCAAGTTTTCTATTTCTCTTTCGGTTTTAGTATTTATATGTTTCTAGGAATTTATCCATTTCTTCTAGATTGTCCAATTTGTTGGCATATAGTTTTTCATAATGTTCTAATTATATTTCTGTGGTGTTGACTATTATTTCTTCTCTCTCATTTGTAATCTTATTTATTTGGATCCTTTCTCCTTTCTTTTTGGTAAGTCTGGCCAAAAGTTTATCAATTTCATTGATTTTTTTCAAAGAACCAGCTCCTGGTTTTACTGATCTGTTATGATTTTGTTTGTTTTGGTCTCTATGTCATTTATTTATGCTCTAAATTTTATTATTTCCTTCCTTCCGTTGGTTCCACATTTTGTTTTTTATTCTTTCTTTAGTGCCTTTAAGTGTAAAGTTTGGTTATTTATTGGAGATTTCTTTTGCTTCTTGAGGCAAGCTTGAATTGCTATAAACCTACCTCTTAGAACCACTTTTGCTGTATATTGAAGGTTTTAGATCATTGTGTTTTCATTTATATTTGTTTCCATTAACTTTTTTGTTTCTTCTTTTATTTCCTGGTTGACTCATTCATTGTTTAGTAGCATGTTGTTTAACCTCCCATGTATTTGTGGTCTTTCCAGATTTAGAGAGAGTGTGTGTGTGTGTGTATGTGTGTGCATGATCGACTCCTAGTTTTGTTTGTTTGTTTGTTTGTTTAACTCCTAGTTTATAGCATTGCATTCAGAAAAGGTGCATGGTGTAACTTCAATCTTCTTGAATTTGTTAAGACCTTTTTTTATGGGCAAATATGTTATCTATTTTGGAAAATGTTCCATGTGCACTTGAAAAGGACGTGTATCCTGCAGTTTAGGATGGAATGTTTTTAACATATCTATTAAATCCATCTGTTCCAGTGTGTCATTCAAAGCTATTATTTCCTTGTTCATTTTCTGTTTAGATAATCTGTCCATTAATTTAAGTAGGGTTAAAGTAGGTTAAAGTCCCCTACTAATTATTACATTATTATAAGTTAGTTCTTTTATGTTACTTATTATTAACTGTTTTATGTATTTGGGTTCTATGCTGGGTGCATAAATACTTATATCTTCTCGTTGGGTTGTCCTCTTTGTTATTTTAGTGCCTTCTCTAACTCCTGTTAAACTCTTGTTTAACTCTCTGTTTTAAAGTCTACTTTGTTCTGGGGCACCTGAGTGACACAGTTCATTAAGCATCTGATCTTGGTTTTGGCTCAGGCTGGGATCTCGGGGTCATGAGATCAAGCCCCGTGTCGGACTCTATGTTCATCACAGTGTCTGCTTGATATTCTCTCTCCCTCTCTCTCTGCCAATGCCCCTACCTGCTCTCTCTCTCTAAGTTAAATAAATAAGTCTTTAAAAAAAATAAAATAAAGTCTACTTTATTTAAAATCTAAGTATTGCTACTCCAGCTTTCTTTTGTTTTGATAACTATTTTCACGATAGATGTTTCTTTATCCCTTCACTTTCCATCTGTAGGTGTCTTTAGGACTAAAATGAGTCTCTTGCAGATAGCATGTAGATGGGTCTTGTTTTTTATCCTTTCTGACACCTTAAATTTTTTGATTGGGACATTTAGTCCATTACATTCAAAGTAAGGATTGACAGATATGTATTTATTGCCATTTTATTATTTGGTTTGTGGTTTTTCCTGAAGATTTTCTCTGTTCTTTTTTCTTTCTCTTTTTTATGCTTTGATGATCCTTTTTAGTGATATATTTGGATTTCTTTTTCCTTATTTTTTGCATATTTATTAGTTGCTTTTGATATATGTTTACCATTAGGTTTGTGTATAACCTCTTCTGCATATAGCAGTCTATATTCATTTGATGGTCATTTAAGTTTGAACCCAGTCTTCTCTTTTCCCATGTTTTAGGTACATGTTATTATATTTTATATACTTTTTTGTGAGTTCCTTGAGTGATTTTTTTACAGAAATATTAATTTTTTACTGCTTTTGTGTTTCCTGCCTCCATATTGTCACTTCTGGTCTCTCTTTTCCACTCAAAGAGTCTCCTTTAGTATTTCTTACAGAGTGGATTTAGTGGTCATGAACTCCTTTAGCTTTTGTTTATCTGGGAACCTCTATATCTCTCCTATTCTGAATGATAGCCCTGCTGAATAGAGTATTCTTGATTGCACATATTTCCCATTCAGCATTTTGGATATATCATGCCATTTTCTTCTGGCCTGTGAAGTTTTTGTTGAAAATCTCCTGCTAGCCTTATGAGCTTTCCTTCTAAGTTACTGACTTCTTATGTCTTGCTGCTTCAAAATCTTTTTCCTTATCACTATATTTTGTAGATTTAATTATGATATGTCTTGCTCTGGGTCTGCTTTTATTGATTTTGGGGGTAGTTCTCTGCACCTCAAGGATCTGGATATCTGTTTCCTTCTCCAGATTAAGGATGTTTTCAGCTGTTATTTCTTTAAATAAATTTTCTGGCCTGTGTTCTCTCCTTCTTCTTCTAGGACTCTTATAATATGAATGTTATTATATTTGATGGAGTCGCTGAGTTCCTGAACTCTATTTTGTTTTGCATAATTCTGTTCTCTGTTTTGTTCATCAGGTTTTCACATATGATCCAATAATTCCACTACTGTGTATTTTAGAACAGTGTTAATTCAGGGATCTGCACATGGTTGATAAAACTATAAAGTAATTCAAAGAAGTGATTATTTTAAATGTCAATATAGTGATTAATTATGAAGCAGAGGTTGAGATTGAGATGGGGCACAGAGTGGCAAGGAGGTATTCTGGAGTGGTAATTGTAGTCCTTTCTTCCATCAAAGTTCTATTTATTCCCTTGGATGGTGGTTATAGGGTATTTATAATAGTTTATTTAGTTTTTTTGTTTGTTTTGTGTAGCCTTCTGGAACTGTGTTATTTATTTATTTATTTATTTATTTATTTATTTATTTATTTATTTATACATACAGAGTGAGTGAGGGGGGGGGGGCAGAGGGAGAGACAGAGAATCCTAATTCAATATAGGGCTCGATATCACAACTCTGAGATCATGACCTGAGCTGAAATCAAAAGTAAGACACTTAACTGACTGAGCCACCCAGGTGCTCCTGATCTGTGTTTTATTTTAAAATAAAAAGATTCTTAAACATTTTTTTGGATAAAGAAAGAAATCTCACGTGATCAGATGAAAATTTGAAAGATCAGACTTCAAAAAATATAAAAACCATAGCAACACTAAGAATGATGGTAGGAAAAGTTAATGACACTTCCTTCACCATGTACTCCATGATGAATCATCTCCAAATATTTTCCGTCATGAGATCTTATGATTTAAGGTCAAATTCCTGGGAGAGTGACTCTGATTGGCTTATCTTAGGTGGAATGACCATTCTTTTTCCAGGAGAGTGGAGAAAACTTAAGAGGTTTACTAAAATTTCACAAAATAAGGAATGAGTAACTAACAAAACCAGGTCTCTCTTACAAGAATAACAAAAAATAGAAATTAATTCTGAAGAATTGTATGGAATAAATTACCAAAATTAAATATGAGTAAAATATTACCCAATCACTCAGGCATTTGTAATCTAGGATTTTTAATTCTGTTAATAGGAAAATTTCTTGTACCATCTTAATAATAATGAAGGCTGTTAGAATTTGCAGGAGAAATTTTACATTTATCTTCTAAACTTTTGCATTTTAAACTGGAAAATGCTAATCTTGGACCTATAGCAATTTGTCAAAGAAAAAAATGGTAGATAAGTAGGCTACATTTTTCTAGAACATCATTTATACTTGAAGATTTGAAGGCAGAGGCTGGTCTACATTCTTAATGTTTGTATTCTTAGAAGACTTTTTATATGCACATACAGGCAAAATCAAACTTCCTCCATCAAACAGTTTATTTTTCATTCATGAAATGTTTATGTGCATAGAATGGAGAGGAGTATAATATGTGATACTTCTATTCACAGATTCAAAATCAAAGTGAACACAGCAAAGATGAACAAATGATGTTTCTATCACTGCCTTTAACAGCTATTGTTCATCTTCCAAGGAAGGAAGCTAGGCTGAAAATTGTTTCAATAGTTTCTATTATAAAACTAGTATATATTTATTATTTAAAAATACGATGATATAGGAAGTTTAAAAAGGAGAATGCTTAAAATTACCTATAATCCCATTATATAGAATGCATAGCCTGACTTCTCTTAGCTATAAGTTCACTGTCTCATGAGTTAAGAAATATTTCATCAGAAAAGTTTGAGATGCACTTGAGTGGCTCAGTCAGTTGAACATCTTACTCTTGATTTCAGCTCCAGTTGTGATCTCAGGGCCGTGGGATCAAGCCCTGCTTTGGGCTCTGCACTCAGTGGTGAGGTCTACTTAAGATTCTCTCTCTACTTAAGATTCTCTCTCTCTCCTTTTGCCCCTCTATCCACTTACACACTCCCCTTCTTACTAAAATAAATAAATATATCTTAAAACAAAGAATGTTGGAGATGCTAGTTCTAAATCATCTGACAAAAAATTTTTTCTCTTGACTAAAATATTTCAAAGATAAAGCATGAGAGCGTCTATAATCCTCTCCTATAGTAGAATGAAAATATAATTGGGATTTATTTGGAAATTCACTCTATTCTTAATTTTATAGAATGGGAGGGTTGGGAGAAAGAGAGAACACTTTGAGTACAAATATTATTTTAAAAAATAGTACATTAATGTAATTCCCCAAAATATTCAACAAAAAAATATCAACTCTCTCTAGAATAAAATTACTAGTTCTAATACTTCTGTGGAAGCATGGACACAAAGATGTCTTCCAAACTCTAACTAATTAGTATACTTGTTCAACTCTTGTTTATTTTAAAATAAGAAGGGAAATGAAACTGCAGCTCAGGAATTTTAATACAGAGAATGTAATGTATTCACTATAGAACTCATTGGCAAAAATTATTCAAAATTCTCTTTCAAAAACCACTTAGCAAATAAAACTCTTATCTGCTCTTCTCACAAAGGAGACTAAATTTCTGTTCTCTGCCCTTTGAAAACAGCTAATTGAATGAGAGATTCATAATGGGATTCTTTTGCAGTGTGTCTAAATATTTGGCTTCAGGCCAAAATGGAACAGTTCTATGGCCTTAGAAACTGAAAAATTAACCTTAAGTTGAAAACAGATGATTTTTGAAAGGTTTTAAAGCTACTTGAGGTGTTTAATATCACTCAATTCTCAAAATAACTCACCTTTCCAAATATTAAAGAAACTTTAAGATTCTAGATTAGCCTTAAATTCATGCTTCTTGAAGAGAAAAAGGGCAGGCTAGGAATCATTTCCATGGCTAAATCACCCGACATGTCAGGACATCGAGAGACTTCATCTAACAACCCAAGGGAAAAGTGCCTAAGTTGAAAATATAAGATCTATCTAATAAACCAAAGAAATAGAAGAAGAAAAGACAAGACAATCAAAAGAAAGAGAGGCTATAATCTTCCAATCATTCTGTAGAAACTACTGACTACTTAGCCAACAAAAAGTAGTCTGAGAAAATATGTATTTATTAGCCTAAGTGTCTGAAGAGGTGATGAAGCACCTAGAAAAATAAAAATTTACTAAATTTAATTGTGAATAAAACTTGTTGGCCAATGTTATAAAAAGTAGTGGCATAGCCATAGTATATTGACCAGTCAATAAATAATAATATAGGCTACAAGACAGCATGTTTCATCTGTGGATGGATTGAGATTTAAATGACAATAACTGACAACCTACACTTCTGTCAAGTCATATTTTAATAAAAGGAAAAGAAATCTCAAATTGATTCCAGAAATGAACTTATGAAGAGATAAAGATCTATCAGAATCTTAGAAAAATCTGAACAATCCAGGTATCTGGTTAGTACAACTGAGACTACAGATTGATTTCTTTGGAGCCAGGTATTTATCCATAGTCCAATCAGTTGTGGACAGGGCAGGCAGTTATGCAGTATCAATAAGAATGCTAAGGAAGGAAGGAAGGAAGATGGAGGTGGAGGAAGAGTGGATTTATTAGAAAGAGAATGAAAGAGAACACTACGTTCTATTCATCTAGTACATTCAACCCCCTATGCTTGCTTTCATATGCCTCTTCCAAATTTTCAGTAATTGTCTTCCTTAAATGATCTTATGACTACACCTTAATTGAAAAGACTCTTCCATTAATAGAAGAATAGAGTGAAATAGGATGAGATGAGATAGGATGGGATGGGATGGAATGGGATGGGATAGAATAGAATAGAATAGAATAGAATAGAATAGAATAGAATAGAATAGAATAATAGAAGAGAAAATATCACAATCAATGAAACATTATAAAGGTTAGTATTGTTTCTGGAAACTTTTGTTTATGTTTACTCACACACACCATACATACCTATCTGCTAAAACATGATGGAAACTGTACTTCTTTTTTTCTTAAAGAAGATAGAAGTTTATCAAGTATACTGCAAGGGAGCTGTAGGCAAGACAGCAGAGGAGAGGCTGTCTACCCAAAATGTACTTCTTAAACATCAATTTCTGCAATTTCTTTTTAGCAGTCTCAGTGCACCAACTGCAGGCAGAAGGGAATTTCTGCAACATAATTACATACTGTGTTTCTTTTTGTTTCCCAAGCCAGATAATTTTGGGAGATAAGTTTGTCCTTCTCATGCTGTAAGTCACTAATGCTCCAAAAACAAGCATTCAACTCCACCATCCTTGCATTTTCCATCCCTTTAAAAAAGTCTACGATAGTACATTTCCAAGCACCCTAAATAAACCATAGGCAACATACAGATTGTTAGTGTCCAATTTTCAGATATAAAGGGGTGTTCCATTGCCATTTATCCTGATGAAATCCAATAACAAATCCACGTATTTCATATTCTCTATGTCCCTTACTCCCCAGCATCATTCTCTGCCTTAGTCTCTGCTCATGTAAGGATATAAATTTCTCAGCAGCCTAGAACAAACAGAACGACCAACCCTCAGTTAGGCTAGGGCCTGAAGGGCTATGGAGAAATAGGATCAGGATTTTGTGCCTTTTTCCTTAAGAGACAATTTTAATGTTAAAGATTCAGTATTTTAAAAATTCTGAATTTTGCACATTGGTTAAAAAAGAAGTTTCTGAAATTAGTATTAGCCAATTATAGTACAAAATGAGGTTAGGCAAGAAGAGCATAAAATGCAAACTTAAAGTCCGTAAACACTTCCTTCAGTAATCCTAACCACAGAGGCACCTGGGTGGCATTGACCTTTGGTTTTGGCCCAGGGTATGATCTCAAGGTTGTGGGATCAGAGCCTCCTGTCAGGCTTTTGCTCTATGTAGAATCTGCTTGGGATTCTCTCTCCCTCTGTCCACCCCGCTGTGTCTCTCTAAAATAAATAAATCAACAATAACAACAACAACAAAAAAAAAACAAGAAATCCTAATAAGTTTTGCTAATGTCTTAGCAAGCAAAAACTAAAGGATACTATCTGAAACACCTACCTATACTATCTGAAAGTATAGGATATATATTCCATTGCATAACTCTATCATAGTGCTTAACCATATAATAAAGATTGTGTACATTTTAGTAACTCTCATTAGATGATAAGCTCATTTGGGCAAGGATCCATAACTTATTCAGCTTTGCCTAGCAGAATGTCAAGCACATTGTAGGTGCTCCATACTGTTGTATATTCCATATGCTGTGTAGAGTACTCACTCTTAGGTAATCTATTTGTTGAATTTACAAGTGCTTGAACTGAAGGATTCTTCTAGATATCATCATATGTCTGGATCAGATAGACTGAAATTGACAATGGAGTTAAAATTCAGGCGCCTATAAAAGACAAACCAAACAAGAACACTCCTATAAAATGTCTTATAGAACACTCCAGATACCCATCAGAGTGACTTACACAAGTATAATAGCGCAATCAATCATGTTTCATGTTCCAAAGTTCACGAGTCTGTGATCTCCAAAGCAGCACATCATAGTTGATAAGAGGCAGAAAAAGCTAGATTTGGGTTCCAATTCCATTACATATCAGCCCCATGACTTCAGACAAATAACAATATACCCTTGTTTTAGGTATCTCATTTCTAAAATCAGGGCAAATTAATTTTTGTCTCATATAATCCAATAAAATATTTTTAATAATGTAATATAACACATAGTAATCAAGCAAGAACTCAGTTTCTATGAATTCCATCATCATCATTATTAGAAAAGGAAGTAAAAAGAGGAGAAAAATGCTCATATTACATTTTGAAGAGGCAAAGAGTCTTTTTTAAGTAGAACAGGTCTAATAACTATAGAAGTCTTCCACTGGCATTCCATCAGAAAAACTTGTGGGTATCAACATACATTGATATGAGAAAAATTAGTGGTACAAAACTTATTGGCATAAGTACCTTCTTTTTAGATTCAGCAATAACTCATTTTTCTGAATATAGAGAATTTGTTTCTTAAGGAACATATAATTCTGTCTTTTCTAATTAAAATAAGCCTATGCAAAGGTCTAAAAACATGCCTCCAAAAGTAAAATTGTGGAAAATATGTATCCAAATTACCACCATGGTCAAAAGGATAGTGCAATAGTTTTGGCAACTATATATGAAATTTAAAGATCTCTAAAATCATGAGAAGCTCCACAGATATGACTCACAATCTTAAAACTGGTGATCCTAAGTTTCTTCTTAAGATAAGAGATAAAAACAGATATTTGAAATCAGGGAATAAAATGGGACTGAAACAGTTCTAGAAAAAATTAAATATGGGCAGTGGGCAATGATTTAAGTGTATACTTCACAAAAGATTTGCAAATGGACAATAATACATGGAGAGAGGTGTTCAACATCATAAATAATTAGGTAAATTCAAATTAAAACTATAAGAAGATGTTTCTATATAACTTATCAAAAGGGCTAAAATAAAATTTAAAGACTGATAACACCAAATGTTAGTGAGGATACAAAGTAACCAGAACTTTTATACTTTGCTGGTGGGAATGTAAAATGATCCAAACACTTTGAGAAAGATCTGGCAATTTCTAACAAAAGTGAAAATATTCCTATGAGCCAGAAATTTCAGTCCCAAGTATTTACCTAATAAAAATGCTAAAAAATATACGTATTTACAAAAGAAAATGTATACCAAAATGTTTATAATAACTTTACCATGATATACAGAGATTTAAACAGCCCAGATATCTATCTCATCCATAAGAGAAAGAATGAACAAATTGCTATATATTCATACAGTGGAATACTATTCAACAGTAAAAAGAAGCAATCTCCCATGAGTGAGTCTCAAAACATAATGCAGTGTGAAGGAAGCATTACACAAAAAAGTATACAGTTTATGATTTCATTTATAATACATTCTAGAAGAAACAAAACATTATTCTATGGGGAAAACAAAAACCAGAGCATCTGTTAACTTTCCAGGCAGTAAGGTGGAGATTCATTGAGAAAGGACATGAGGAAACTTTCTGGAGCAAAGGAAATGGTTTACATTTTGTTAGAGTTTTGGATTACACACGTATATACATTTGTTAAAACTTTTCTGATGTGCAATTAAGACTTGTGCATTATATTTTATGTAACATTTCATCAAAAGAAAGACTATTAAACAAATAGGGAACTCTATCATGTTATGTATGACTTATTTAAGAAAAAAATGTACTGGTGCCTGCAATTTATTTTAAAATTTATCCAACAAATGGAAATGGATTGGTGAATATTTACAGTGATATACAGATAGATCAATATACGATGAAGTATTAGTAAATTATTAATATAAGAAGTTGGGGTGTAAGTGTACAGAAGCTCACAGTAACTTTTTTTTATTTATTATATATTCGGCATGTTTTCTGGTAAGGTATTGCTACTAGCTTAAATTTCATTTCTATTAAAACCCAAATTTCACATTCCTTGTTATTGAAATGCACCTTACCTATAACTTTATGGTAATATATATTTTAAAAGAGAAAACAAAATATATTTTATTTACAGATTAAACCTGAGACAAATATTTCAGCTAAGGTCAATGGACTAATATTTAGATAAACAAACAAGGAGAAATAGAACAACTTTGAAATTGTTACTGTTACAGTCTAAAATTAAACTATGAAAATTAAAGGAGCAAAATTCTTATTAAAAATGTTGTCTTATAGAAACATAAATATTCCGTTTTCCTCACACAGTAAAATGATTTATACAACCCTGAGATTGTAAATACTTGTAAACACTGCCAAAATTATTTTTTAAAAAAACCTGGAGAAATTTTATCTTGATATTGCTTTGACATTCTAATTTTGCTATGAATTTTACTCTTTCATAAAGTAGAATCAAAATTTAAAATATTGTTGGTTAGTTTTAGTTCCAGATTAGAAAATCAAAAAGTGAAAATGGCCTAAATAAAAACAAAGTTTTAATTTAAAACAAATTTTACAAAGTAAAATTGGAAAAATTCGCCTAATCGGGAAAACAAAATTCATAATTACCTCTTGCAATGAAGAATATCAAACTGCTGTATGCAATGAAAATTATTTATGGTTATATCAGAAAAATACAATGTGATGAATTATTTTTAGTGGGATCTCTTTAAGGCTTTTTCCTTCTTACTCAGATATTCGAAGACAACAGTTAAGAAACTTGTGCAATAACTGGGCATCTGTCATCAATAAATATGATTTAGAGTTCTGAATATATCCTCCTTGCCCAAATATTTTCAAAGGCTGAGGTCTCAATATGAGTGATGTTTTAGCTTTTCTGAAGTAGCAGATAAAATCCCCAAATCTCAGTGGTTTATGACAATATTTCTTTTTCACCCACATCTCACATAAGTTGTATTCAGCTGTGGCTCTGCTAAATAGGTCTCCTCATTCCTATACCATCTTTTAGATATTCCACTTTCACTATAGAGGATGAGAGCAAGAGAACTTGCCAAAAACGTGTGCCATCTCTTAGAGCTTCTGCTCTGGAATACCATATCTGTTCATCTGCCACACATAGAAAGCAATAAAGGACTCAAAAGCAAAAGTCCTGTGGCCAGCACATAATCTAAGGAATAGGAAACCAATATCTTTTAAAGTAAAACAAATTTGCTGAATTTGGAGAGAAATTTAACAGAGAAAAAGAAGTATCACCATAGAATGAAATTACTGTTTTCTTTCTTCAGGAGATGATTTCCCTGTTTCCTCTCTACTGGAGTGGCAGTACTTTACTATTAAGTAAAAGGGTACTCAAAATAAAAGAACTAAGCTCTTGCCTATGACATCTATCAGAAAGCATAACATCAATGGGAACAGAAGTAGAGACAAAAATATTAAAATAAAAATGTACACAATATACAAGAAAAAGTATGCAAAAGAAACAAGCTACAAACAAACTGGAAAAAAAGTCACTTTCTCAAGCCTTAAAGATCATTACACTAAGTACCTAGGAAAATTAGTCAAAACTGGGGTATCTGGGTGGCTCAGTCGGTTAAGCCTCTGTCTTTGACTCAGATCATAATCTCTGGGTCCTGGGATCAAGTCAGGCTCCCTGCTCAGCTCAGCAGGGAGTCTGCTTCTCCCTCACGCTTTGCCCCTCCCCCTACTTATCTGCGGGCTCCCAAATAAATAAAATCTTTAAAGGGAAGGAAGGCAGGAAGGCAGGAAAGAAAGAAGAAAAAGAAGAAAGAAAGAAGAAAGAAAGAAAGAAAGAAAGAAAGAAAGAAAGAAAGAAAGAAAAGAAAGAAAGAAAAGAAAGAAAAAGAAAGAAAGAAAGAAAGAAGAAAGAAAGAAAGAAAGAAAGAAAGAAAGAAAGAAAGAAAGAAAGAAAGAAAGAAAAGAAAGAGTTTCTTTCCCTTGAAACCCTTGAAACCTTGCTTTGCATGCGTTAATGTGCCAAGCGAGCATAGGAGAGCTAGAAGCCACTTTATAACAACTGCAATTGTTTGGTTTTTAAAATCTGTATATAAGGAGGAGCGTACACAAGGAGAAGGTGGCATCGTGCAGAGCGGTTCTGGGTGTTAAGGCGGGTTCTGCTCAGGCGGGTCCAAGAGCCCTCTCTGGGTTTGCCAGGCTCAGGGGCAACAGCCATGGGGAGGGGTCCTCTCTCTCCAGAGTCCCTCCTGGGCCCTTCCCCCCATTTTATTTTGTTAATTAAATTCTTTCCAAATTGGATTATTCTGGGGAAAAAAAGAGAAAAAAAAAGAAAGAGAAAGAAAGAAAGAAAAAAGAAGAAAGAAAGAAAGAAAGAAAGAAAGAAAGAAAGAAAGAAAGAAGAGAAGAAAGAAAGAAAAGAAGAAAAAGAAGAAGAAGAAGAAGAAGAAGAAGAAGAAGAAGAAGAAGAAAAAGAAAAAGAAGAAAAAAAAGAAAGAAGGAAGAAAGAAAGAAAGAAAGAAAGAAAGAAAGAAAGAAAGAAGAAAGAAAGAAAGAAAGAAGAAAGAAAGAAAGAAAGAAAGAAAGAAAGAAAGAAAGAAAGAAAGAAAGAAAGACAAAGAAAAAGGGAATTGAAAATGAGCTCAATTAATGGTAGGGAAGAATAATATAGAATGAATCGCTTACTATGAAATTCCAGCCTGTTAGCCTGCAAAATCAAAATTTTGGACAAATGAATAAATCATATATATATGAAAACAATCAAATTTAGAATTAGTTCTGAGATTACACCCCATAGAAAAACTACTGACTTTGAAAACCCTCCTCAGAAATCTACAAGAGGACACCAACCTTACTTTCAGTTTAAAACCAACATAAGAATTGCACTGTTGGGGATTTACCCCAAAGATACAAATGCAATGAAACGCCGGGACACCTGCACCCCGATGTTTCTAGCAGCAATGACCACGATAGCCAAACTGTGGAAGGAGCCTCAGTGTCCAACGAAAGATGAATGGATAAAGAAGATGTGGTTTATGTATACAATGGAATATTACTCAGCCATTAGAAATGACAAATACCCACCATTTGCTTCAACGTGGATGGAACTGGAGGGTATTATGCTGAGTGAAGTAAGTCAGTCGGAGAAGGACAAACATTATATGTTCTCATTCATTTGGGGAATATAAATAATAGTGAAAGGGAATATAAGGGAAGGGAGAAGAAATGTGTGGGAAATATCAGAAAGGGAGACAGAATGTAAAGACTGCTAACTCTGGGAAACGAACTAGGCTGTGGTAGAAGGGGAGGAGGGCGGGGGGTGGGAGTGAATGGGTGACAGGCACTGGGGGTTATTCTGTATGTTAGTAAATTGAACACCAATAAAAAATAAATTAAAAAAAAATAAAAAAAATAAAACCAACATAAGGGGTGTCTGCGTGGCTCAGGGTTTGGGCGTCTGCCTTCAGCTCAGGGCGTGATCCTGGAGTCCCAGGATGGAGTCCAGGGATAGAGTCCAGCATCTGGCTCCTCGCAGGGACCCTCCTTCTCCCTCTGCCTGTGTCTCTGCCTCTCTCTGTGTTTTCATGAATAAATAAAATCTTAAAAAAAAAAAAAAAGAAAACCAGCATAAGTACTTTTTTGTTGTTTTATTAATAAAGATTTTAATGTCAACAATAAAATTCTACTCAATTTTTATACTGAATTCCATAGTTGCTAAAGGAAAATTCCCTTCATTGAATTGAAGAATTGTAAGAGAGATTTGCCCAGTGTTTAAAATACCAAGAAGAAACTGAATGGATATACTTAGTGAATCTACTTTAAAGAGTAACTGCCAGCATCATTGCACAATATAATGTACTTCAAGTGTTCATCGTCGAAGTCAGTTATGTATACAGCAGATTAATGCTCAAAAAGATTCTCTTCACTTGACTTAATGAAACTCTTACAGTATAAGAGCTTGCAAAATGAATTCAAAGAAAAATATCAAATACCGTGTAAATTGGATGAATTCAAAATCCCTTTTGGAAGTTTGGGAAAAATTGTTTCCTTACTGATTTTCATACTTTACTGAAGAGAAACCTGAGAAAATAAAATTAGATTTAATTACCAAAGATACCTTCCATAAAATCACTTTGGAGAATCTGAGAGTAAAATTTTCCCCTTCTGCCCAGAAAAATAAACATTTTTACATATCGTTTCAAGGTTATCTTTCCTGAACTTTTACCTATGAAAGAAAAATTGTACTGTAAACTTAACCTTAAAAGCTACCTATACCATCATCTTCTACACTACCAAGGTACCAAAAAAGCAGGCTCATGATTTGCAGAAAAATATTATATGATAATGAAAAACAATCTTTCAAAGAATTTTTCTTCTAAATTCATTATTTCTTTGGTCACTTTCTAAAAGAATTTCAAATATCACTCAGTGGCTCCTCTGGTTCATGATGGCATCCTCAGCAAACAGATTTGTTTCTCTCCTATTGCCCAAACCTTATTATAATAACAATGCACAAGAAAAGAATATACAAATGTATTGAAAACTGGAGGGAGAACTTATTATTTGTGGAATACCTACCATAAATTCAAAACCTTTTCTAACATCTGTGGATTTGTACCAGGGCTTTGCTCTCACAGAGCTTTTATTCAGGTGTGAAAGTTACAAATACATTTAAAAATGAACTGGGAAAATATCAGAATCACCAAAGGTGCCACATAGAGAATTACCAGGTGAGTGCAAGGGACTTAGAAGCCATCTTGGATGAGGTATTTAGAAATAACCTCTCCAAAAAGATAAGGAAATATCTCAGAACACAGAATAGAATCATTCCATAGACAAAACATGGATCATTTAACAATAACAATAGAATAAAACTGAATACCACAGACTAAGGACCACACACAAACTTAGATGCTTACAGTGATGGGAGGGAGTAGGGCAAAGTAATTGTGAATGTATCAAAGTGGGAAGAAATGAGCATAAGCCTCATCAAAAGGGAGAAGTTATTCTTCTTCCTACCAATTATAACCACATAGAAATGTGGGCCCCATACTAGCAGCCTTCCCATTTTTCTAGAAAAGAAAAACAAAGCAGAATATATGAAATATCTCCATTTTCACATATTGGCTATTAGTTTGATTTCCTTTAAAAATAGTCACCACATGGGTAAAAGCTAATACCTCTGAATAATTAGATATGGCCCTCCAGCCAACAGTTTTCAACTTGTATAATTTAAACACTGATTATGGGAAGTAGCCTAGAGCTGGCAATATTGAGAGGGAAAGAGAGAGAAAAAGAGAAGTGTAAGAGCACTGATTTCCTCCTACTACTCCAGAAAACTCAAGAGATACTATCTCAAATCTGTGGATTAGCAAATACAAATTTAAGTACAATTTAAGCTGTTAAGTTCATTCAGTAAAAGGATTAAAATATAATAATACGACTAATAAAAATGTGAGAAAGAGTGAGGAGAAAATGTTAGCAGAGATAATGAACTCTGTTCCTTATCAGTAGTAAAAGTCTATACCGTCCATAGGCTCAATTTGATCAAGAAATAAAGCATACCTTTTATGCTTATGTATTTCCAAGAAATGTGAAAACACTGCCTATAGTATAATTATTATGTCCTCAAAATTCGAACATAAAATTTTTTAAGTGAAGATCACATATTTTTATTTTTAAAAATTGTGTTTTTCTTTTAAGTATATTTTTTTCTTTAAAAAAAAAAGAGAAAGGGAGAAAGTGTACCCATATCATTTAGAGTTATGGAGATAACCATTGCAAGAACCTCTAATAGGATGTCAACAGTTACTATTTCTGAGGAAGGTTGGACTAGATGAGAGAAAGTAAAGATCCTAAAGGTACTTCAACCTTGGGGTGCCTGGGTGGCACAGTTGGTTAAACAACAGTCTGTTGGGTTTGGCTCAGGTTGTAATCTCAGGGGTTATGAGATCAAGCCTGCAGGGTCTACCTAGTTTCTCCTTCTTCCTCTGCTCCTTCCCCCCTCTAAAATAAATAAATCTTAAAAAAAATACTTCAACTTTCAATTTTATGCCATTTTGGAAAGTTTAAAACTTTATTTCCATGCATAAGTATTATTTTTCAAGAAAAAGAACTTAAAGCATTAAATTGGTATACAGTATTTTATGAACAGATTTGAACAGGATGAATGTGTTTGTCTTAAATGAAGCAATAATACTGTTCTGTACCTTTACACTGTCTCTTAAATAAGTCATCAAAATACAACCAAAGTTTAGGCTTGATTTTTTTAAAAAAATCTTAATATCTAAATGCTTTCTCTAGTCAGAAATTAAAATTCTCTACTACATGAGCTTTTCCTCTTTGTTTTGGCTGACAGGAAAGCTACAGCCAAGATCAGTGCCCCAATTCTACCAATCACCTCACCCTGGGTGTCTGTTCACCTCATTCCCTCTGCTATATTTGGAGATCTTTTCCTTCTATTCCTAATGGCCTTATTTTGCATTATGCCTAATCTCATAAGCCACTTCAAATCTTTTCAGAAATAGGCAGGATGTAAATTCTAAGGAAAGAAGATAAAACAAAAAGGTTTAAAATTTGAGAAACTTTTAAGAACCTCTCTGGTGACCTAAATGTAGCCTTTTGGTTCAAAATTTATAAAATTGAGAAATTGAGAAATTTTACATAAAAACCACAAAATACAAAACTGCTTTTAAAAATAAAGTCTGTTAAAAAAAAATAAAAAATTGGGCAGCCTGGGTGGCTCAGCGGTTTAGCGCCTGCCTTCAGTTAAGCCCAGGGCGTGATCCTAGAGACCTGGGATCGAGTCCCACGTCGGGGTCCCTGCATGGAGCCTGCTTCTCCCTCTGCCTGTGTCTCTGCCTCTCTCTCTCTCGCTCTCCCTCTCCCTCTCTGTCTCTCTCTCTCTCTGTTTCTCGCTAATAATAAATAAATCTAAAAAAAAAAAAACCCACAAAATGAAAAATAGTAAGAGTGCTCATGTATAGTTACACATTCATTAGTAAAAAGATTATAAATAATAAGCAACATCAATGTAATACTTTCAAATACTTTTTCAAAGTCACAATAAAGTCCACATATTATTTTTAAAAACATAAATTATATTAAAATATATTAATTCTACTACATATGGTATATGTAATTCTAACATAAATTATATTAAAGTATATTAATTCTATTACATATGGCATATGGAATTCCATTATATATACATATATACACATACATACATTCTCTTTCAATAAACACAGATATATTCTCTTTATTTTTGAGGATCATTTTTTATAATTGAGTTACCTATGCTTGGGTTTATTTCTCTGGCAGGTACACTCTTAATAGCCTCAATACCTCAATCAGTTCTTTTATTGTTTTTCTCTAAGGTAAGAAAGATTCTGTAATTATTTTGTGAATCATTTTATCTTTAATTACTTTGTGCTGTTTCTTACATAAAAACTTTTGTAGGGAAAAGATTGGATTTGGATTTTTGTCTTTAGTTTTTGAAACCAGAGCTTTAATCACAATTTTCTAATTAAGTAAATGAAACATTAGCTAATGATTCACATGACTGGGAAAAAGCTCTATCCAAATGCAACTGCTACTCTTTAGAAGTCTTTTTAATAGCCACTTATTGCTATTGCCATTTTTTTTTTCAGAAGACCTGATCTGATTCTTATTCACTATGTTTTCCCTAAAAATAGATTAGCTGAGTTTAAGAAAAACTCATCATTATTCAACACTTCTCTTTGGCTAGAACAATTCCAGTCCTATTCAGGCAAGCTCAGAAAACATTTTATCTGTAGGAATTTGAAACTTTGGTTTGGGTTTAAACTCAAAAACTAAATTGCCCTTGTATTTCTTCTGATTAGTCTCACAAACAATTGTATAAAAATCAGCTAGACTACACAATGACCTGATTTCATCATTTATCAAGATGATAAAATCATCAGAACTAAATCAGCTATACCTAGGTTACATTTTTTAGGTAATGCAGATTGGTGCTGTTATAAGCAATAGTAGGACAAAATAATGCAATCAAGATATTCACAAATGTATACATTGCTCACATTATCTTCACATGTAAAACTTAGTTTAGAAAATTCAGATACTAGAAACTAAAAAATGTATAAACAATAAGACCGATTTATGCTTTTACATCCTACTGTTTAACCTATCAAAAATATATTGTAGCATCTATTAAGACATCCTATGAATAAATATTTTAGCCACTTAACAAAATTATTAGTAGTCATTTTGAGTCTTTTTCTGACTTCTAACAAATCAGTCATCCAGGGCTTTAGAAGTCACAAAGTAGAAAAATCAGTATTTGAAAGACATCAATTCCTCCTTAGTATCCTGTCTGGCCTCTTCTTGTAGCTAGGACTACAGATCACCCACCTTCTATCTCAGCCTCAATCCAGCATATTAAACCAGTTGTGACCTTAAGCAGAATAAGGTCAATTGTACCATTCTGCAATTTAGTATAAGATTACTGGTAATATTAATACTTCAAATCAGAATTGTTTAGGCTTTCCTTCCTACACTCAAATTTTTGTCCTTATTGTCCTGCATGATTTCCCGTGTTTCTATCCATTTGGTTAACCAGGATGCTAGGTTTGGTTTGGATTCCATGCCTAGACATTGACTCTACTATATACCCATCCTAGGCTCCTATGTTGAGCTTCCTCTAAGAGGGAAGGATAATAAGGGAAGCAGACTAATTAGAAACTTTGATCCATTTTTGGTAGACTCCCAAAGCTGCCCATTCCAGCTCCTTTGCCTAGACTTCTCTGAGCAGGAAAGATTGACTAGAAGAGAAATCAGGAACTTTTTACCACTCTTGTTAGACTCCCAAGGTCTATGACTTTGAATGTAAACAAGTCACTTGGATGATAAATAAAGTCTAGGCAGTGTTTAGCAGGCACATCTAAACATATTTACGTTATTCTCTCCCTGACATCATGTACAAAGTATGTCGGATTGGGTACCATAGTTCTGAGGCAGACTATATTTTCTAAAGATGTTTATAACAATAGCCCTGATTCTACATGCTCTTGTGAAATATGGCCTTGGTATTCCTCCATTAAGATATGGAATCTATTTATCAACCCCCTTAAATTTGATCAGGCCCAAAACTAGTTTAACCAATAGAATACAGTAAAAGTGATATTATGCCAGTCTTAGCATAGTCTTGGATTGGCCTAGAAAAGTTCACTTTAAGTATCTTGAAGGTCAGTTACCATGTGAGAAATGTGAGCAACTCACCCTATCATGTAATGAGAACCCCAAGCCATGTGGAAAGGTTGGAAGATGTGACAGAAAGAAAGAGAGAAACCAGGCAGCTCAAAAGCACTAGATATGCGTAAGAAAAAAGTCACCCGGAACAGTTGCACCCAGTGGGACTTTCAGATGACTCAGGTACCAGCTGCTATCTGCATGCAACCACCCTAGAGTCTAAGTGAGAAAAGTTAAAATTTGAGCCCTGTCAACCACAGAATCATGGGAAACAGTTATAAATTGTTTTAAATCTCTATTTGCAGGGTCATTTTTACATAGATAACCTGACCTGCAATATTCATGAATCCAAGGTTTTATAAAATCTTCAACGACAGCTTCTACAAGACTTCATTGTATACATATGGATTAAAAGATTTAAAAATGCGGGCAGCCCTGGTGGTGGCCCAGCAGTTTAGCGCTGGGGTGTGATCCTGGAGACCCGGGATTGAGTCCCACATCCGGCTCCCTGCATGGAGCCTGCTTCTTCCTCTGTCTGTGTCTTTGTCTCTCTCTCTCTCTCTCTCTCTCTCTCAAATAAATACATAAAAAAATCTTTAAAAAAAGATTTAAAAATGCAACTTCCCAAGCAATGCCCTAAATATAATGCTACTAGGCATATGTAAGGAGACAATCATAAAGAGTATATAGAAAAATAACATAGAACATTAAATTTCAGTGGCTTTCAACCATTCTCAGCTGAAATACACTATCATTTGCATCTAATCACTACTCTAATAAAAACTACATATGAGGAAAGAAGCATACAGAATAAGGGTGAACGGGCAGCAGCAAGAATTTTATCTTGAAAAGCCCCCCAGACCATTTGTGATCATCTCTTCCATCTGTCAATCTTTACTGAAATATTTAACAGAAATTAAAGTATATTCACATGCTTCCTTATCCATAGTGAATGATGCTTAGTGAGTTTGAAAAGGAACTAATCAGGGATATTGATTTATACAATTCCATAATAAAGTAGTAGTCATTTCTAACCAAACTATATTGTGAGACTTTTTTTCTAGTTCCACATATCATGAAATATAATCCATAAAATTTTGAGATTGATAATCCCAGTTCCATTACTTGCTAGCAGTATAACCTCAGACGAATTATTTAATCTCTTTGTGCCTCAATTCTATCATCTGCAAAAATAGGAATAATGTTGGTCCATACCTCTTAGGGTAAGGAAGATTAAGTTGGTTAATAAAGTACTGTAACAGTTTCTGGAAGTAGTAGGCACCATATAAGTTTTAGTATTATTATTATTTCATCTCATTCATTTGTTTTTGGAGCACTTGATTGATTATAGAATAACTAACAAATCCTGATACCAAATGGATTTCACTAGACAAACGGCCTCAATTCTTAGAGATTAGATAAATGGAAAGCATTTGTTAAATAGGATTCTAAGTAGTGATTACTCTTATTGCTTTTTTGACCTATTCTATAAAAGCAAGCAGGACAGTTGGATTCCAATTCATTGCATAACTTTTAAGGGTGATACCCTAACCCAGAAATGTCAAAGTGAGCTGACCTAATGAAGGAGTATGCTGCCTTGTCCAAAATGAACACCAGGATCTCAGCTCACTTACTGAGGAGTTTCATTTGGACTTTAAAAGGGAGTGTAGGGATGCCTGGGTGGCTTAGCGGTTGAGCAACTGCCTTTGGCTCAGGGCGTGATCCTGGGGTTCTGGGATTGAGTCTGCATCAGGCTTCCTGCGTGGAGCCTGCTTCTCCCTCTGTCTGTGTCTCTGCCTCTCTCTCTCTTCTCTGTGTCTCTCATGAATAAATAAAATCTTTTTTAAAAATAAAATTAAATAAATAAATAAAAAGGAGTGTAGTTGTCCCCTGAAATGTACTTTACCGGTCAAACAGTTGATGCAGTAAAAACGCAGTCATCAAAGTTGAAGGCAATTAAGATTCAGATCCCATCTCCATCATTCCAAAAAGCAAGCACCAAAGACAGTTTGCTAGAGTTTTGCCATTTCTTTTAGGAGAACAAGATAGGAATGCTGCATACGTAGTTTATGCTTCATGATTCAGTGCTTCTTGCCTCTAACTGCTGAAGCTGAGAGGCTCAATATTCACAAAAGGAAAACACTAACATTAACAGACTTGCTAGTTCTTTATCCAACATCCATTCTCCCCTCCTGCCTTAGTAACTGAATGCCAGCTTTAAAAACATCAAGTATGTATTATCAACATTTTATTTTAATTTAAAATGTGTAAGGGCAGACTTCCTTTCTTGTCTTTTGATACAGTGCCAAAGTCCTTTCTTTGAATGTCTGTTGATTGTAATCCTCCATTATCCTTCTTGCATAAACCACACTCATAATTCATATTCTAAAATCTCCAGGTTCAGCTTCTTTCAAGAGGAAAGAAGGCATTTGGGAAACAATAAATGTACCCCCTTTTCACAGTTTGACAACTTTTTTCCTAGGCTTTTACAATTATATCCCTACATCTGACAGTATTTTTTAAATAAAATTTGCCTTCACGATGCATTTCCAAAGTGTGAACTTTATTTTCATAAAAACAAAGACTTTATTTTTCCCCACTTAAATATTTATTATGAGTTTAGTTAAATGATATCATCATTTAGTTAAATGATATATTGACATGTCAGGAATATACAAGTATGGAAGCAAATAAAACCTAATCTTATAAAAAAAAGTCTCAATTAAAGGGACCAAAAGGGGTAGCCCGGTGGCTCAGGGGTTTAGTGCTGCCTTCAGCCCAGGGTATGATCCTGGAGACCCTGGATTGAGTCCCCTGTCGGGCTCCCTGCATGGAGCCTGCATCCTCCCTCTGCCTGTGTCTCTGACTCTCTCTCTCCTCTCCGTGTTTCTCATGAATAAATAAATAAAATCTTAAAAAAAGTAACAAAAATAATAAAAATAAATAAATAAAGGGACAAAAAGTGAACAGCTTAATTTGATTCAAGCCTCATAACTATGGTGATCTATGGTGACCCAGCACACCTATTCAGTATTAGAACATTTGAGAGAGAATGGAGAATTTAGTTTTATCTAACAAGTGATTAAGTAGAGTTTGGATATTAGAGATTTTACCATAAGAAATATTTGCCATCTCTTCTCAATCATAGAGTTTTTTTTTTAATTATGACTTTCTCAGCCTGTCTTATCTCTCTGTTGTTGGTGTTTAAAGGGAAAAAAAATATCCTTGAGACAAAATCTCATGTCTTTATTTCTAAGAGGATCCTCAGCTATTAGTTACTCTGATGGGCTGAATTTCATTCCCTAAAAACTCATGTTGAAGTTCCTACCTGGTACCCTAGAATATGACCTTATTTGGAAATGAGGTCATTGCAGATGTAATTAGTTAAGATGAAGTCAGGCTTATGTAGGGTGGTCCCCTAATCCAATATGAATGGTGTCCTTATAAAAAAAGGGGGAAATGTGAAGACAGAAACACCCACAGGGAGAATACCATGTGAACATGAAACTGCAAGGGAGATGTTGCATCTCCAAGACAAAGAATGACAGATGCCAGAAAATGCCAGAAAACCACTAGAGGTTAGAAGAGAAACATGGGACAGATTCTCCCATATAGTCCTCAGAAACCAGTCATGTAAATTCCTTGATCTCAGACTTCTAGTCTCCCGAACTGTGAAACAACAAAGTTCTGTTGTTCTAGCCACCTGCTTTGTGGTACTTTGTTATGGCAGCACAAGGAAACTAAAAGTTGCTCTTTGGACCAGTTTATCCTTAGGATAGAGTCATGGTAAGCTAAAATCTGATTCCATCTGATTTCTACTTGTCCTTTTCTACTTTTCATATTTAATAGGCAAATATTCTCTTATTTCTTCATATGATATCCTTTCAAGCTCTTTCACTACCCTGGTCTCTCTTCTCCTAATGTATCCCTAAATTTAGTCTGGTGCCTAAAACTGAAAATGGCATATGGTCTGGCTAATGCAAAGTAGAGCAAAGAATGAATCACCCTTGTTCCAGACACGATTCTTTCAAGTGACACAGCCCAAGGTGGCAATTTTGGCAACCACATTAATCTGTTTACCCACATTAAATGAAAATCTTAGTTTCCACACATACTTCTCCTAAGGCATGTCTTCTGTATTTTGTCCTTGTTGACACTGAAGCTTTTTTTGGGGGGGTGAGGGAGTCCATGAATAAAACTTTTTTTTTTTAATTTTTATATATTTATGATAGTCACAGAGAGAGAGAGAGAGAGGCAGAGACATAGGCAGAGGGAGAAGCAGGCTCCATGCACCGGGAGCCCGACGTGGGACTCGATCCCGGGGCTCCAGGATCGCGCCCTGGGCCAAAGGCAGGCGCCAAACCGCTGTGCCACCCAGGGATCCCCCATGAATAAAACTTTAATGTTTATTCCTGCGAACCCTCATTTTGTTGCTCTGTCCCATCATTCTAGCATACTGAGTTTGACTTGGAACCTAATTCAATCAAGTCACTGGCGAAAGAGTTGAAATGTAGGGCAAGGGCAGATTCCCTAAGTCATGTTACAGAAACTTTCTCCAAGCCAGCATTTATCTGTTAAATAGCAAACTGGGATATACCTTATCAATCAGTTACCAGGAAACATAGCTGTACTAACACCAAGCCCATATCTCTTCACAGGTTTCAAGAAACTTCCAATTACTTTAATAAAATCCAGATAAGCTTTATATCTACCCTTCCTCTGATCTACCAGCCTAGCAATTCTGTCAAAAAAAAAAAAGGAAATGGTACTAGTTTGGCATCACTTGTTCTTGGAGAAAGCAGACTGACTCTTAGTGATCCCTGTTAAGGAATGTAACACATTTCTTCATTTCTTGAGAAATTGACTTCCAAATTTAGCTAAAATCATATCAAAATTCATTATGTGGTTTTTTCTTCATAAATCTAAATGAGCTGCAAAATTTAGCATATTTAATATAATCATGATAAAATTAAATCTTAGTTCATTTTAGGAAGTCAACCTGAAATTGCCTAAGTGATGAATAAAGAATGTTTTTCAATGAAAAATACATTTCTAGCTCGCAGGACTGCAGTTGTTTTGATCATGTAAAAAGAAGCTACATGCTTTTGAAAAAAAAAATGTGGCTTATCTTAGAATTGAATTAGTGACTTAGAACTTCAGTGCTATCTTCCTAATAGCTATCTGGAGCACTTTTTCCTGGTCATACCTCTAATTCTTCATTTACACTCTTTCCTTAAATAGTTACTTGGCTCAATCCCTCAGTTCCTTCTAGGATTTTGTTTAAAAGACCCCTACCCCCTCTCTTAAAAAAGCATACTTCATCGCTTTCTATCCCCTTTATTCTTTTGGTAACACTTATCACTTGGCGTTTTTATGTTTGCTTGTTTATTTATATATGTTCTATCTCTTTCACTAGAATACAAACTATATAACAGTAAATATATTATATAGATATATAAATATATCTATCTATATATACATCTATATATATATCCCTTTTTTTCATATCTATGTGCCTAAGGTTTGTGCCTGGCACTTAGCAAGTTCTCAACAAATATTTATTGAATGATGAATAAACAAATGCACAAACATCCCAATGATACTGTTAAATAAGCACATCATAACCAGAACAGAAAGTGGAAATGGGAAAGAGGACACAATCAAAAACCCAAATCACAATTGAAATAAAACTCTTCAAATATGTTACAAATTAATTAAATGTAAAACTATTCAATTAAAACTATAATATTTTAGATGCATGCTTACTCTTTAAGAGACATAATCTATAAGTATAAAATGATATAATTATCCAACAATGCTATCACATTAATTGCTTACAAAATATCACCATGTTTGTAATTAATGTTTATTTCTCATTTATTATATAAAGTTCCTTCTTTATTCATATTCTAGAATAAGATCTGATTCAGGAAGAAACTGAGTCTCAGCTGTCTGCTCTCTTTATCTTCCATTTTATCTTGAACCTCCCATCTTTACCATGTTGGAATTCATATATATATATATATATATATATATATATATATATATATATATATATATACATCTTAACTACCTATGCTATGAGTCACTATCTTTTACAATCAAAAAAAAAAAGGGGGGGGGGAGTTCTTTAAATGTGTGGTTATTTAAATAAGTGTCCAGTTTGGGTTTGACTTGAGTTGTCAACATTTTCTTGGTTTATATTAATAGTATGGCATTTAATATTCATTAGAAATTCATAATGTCTTTGAACAATGGATAATGACTACTAATCTCCTATTGACAATGCCTGAGTGTCCCAAGGTTTGTTTAAATGAGAAGAAAATGTGGTACTACTAAATATGGCACAAAACTATAAAAAATTTACTCTCCTCAATGAAATGTGAGGAGAGTGCACAGAAGTTACTTTAATGTGGTGTTGAAACTGAACCAACCAGCCAAACTAATGAGTAAATAAGCAGCTGATGGATATATGTAATATTTATTAATCAAATTATTCTAGTGTCAAGTAAACAACTAATACCTTATAATGTAAGGTAATGTAATGTAAATGGTACCTTACATTCTACAGAATACTCTCACATAGTTTCAATTCCAATATGAGTTAACTCCATCAGTAGATGCTACTTTTAGAATAGAAATTTCTCCAGGATGCCCCAGCCTTTGCATTAGGAAAAAAGTTTTTACAATGTTGATCCTTTAAAATAGGTAAGACAGCAAGAGCACTCTCATTCTTTGTCATTTGCATTTAATGGAGAAGGGAGATGACTGACCAGGATGTGGTGTGGAAGAGCTATGAGGTCTAGGGAATGTGAGGACAATCAACCACTGCAATGGGGTCAAAATCTTTCTGTCCATCTTGACTGGGAACTTCAAAATGATACTGGCTGATCTTTGCATTTTAGACCATTCTATAGAAAGTCTAAGGGGATCTTGTTGTTCATGAACCCTGTATCAAAAGTTTTTGTGATAGAGTGATACTGAATGGTGATTAATTGCATTGGAACTAGAGTGCATGTAAGTATATGAATGTAAAAATACCTTCATCAACAGATTAATTATAAACCAGGTCATAACTCTGAAACATGGTACAGAATGAAGCTCACATTTTCTATGCTGCATTAAGGAGTAAACATGTGGGAAAGTTTACAGCTATTTATCTCCTTCTGAGCATTACATTGATTGATGTTAGTGTATTAACCCAGGTAAGCAAGTTTTAAAGCAAGAAAAAAAAAAAATAATGGTTTTGCTATTGGCTATTTTAATCAACCAGAGCTGAAAAGAGAGGGAAAAATTAATAGTAATGAAAAGTGCTGAGGAAAAAACATATTTATCTGTCTATAAAGTCTGTTGCAAGGTTTTCCTATTTTAAAACAGCATTATTGAGCAGGCTGTGTTAACTTTGCCTTTTGGCAACTTAAGTAAAAGAAAACATTTCAGTTGCTGTGATGGAAAGTAGTGTTTACCACTATCGTTTATATTTAACATATCATAGTCATTTTTAAAGTGATTTTATTTGTCATGTTGAGATATTGGTTTTTTTGTTGTTGTTTTTGAAGGTTTATTTATTTACTTTTAGAGAGAGAGCAATGTGCTTAGGGAAGTGTGCATGCCAAGCAGGGGGAGGGGCAGAGGAAGAGGGAGAGAAAGAATCTCAAGCAGACTGCTGCTGAGCGTGGAGCAGGATCGGAGCTACACCTCAGGACCCTAAGAGATCATGACCTGAGCCAAAATCAAGATCCAGAAACTTAAGCGACTGAGCTACCCAGGTGTCCTCAGATATTGCTTTTTTTTTTCTTTCCATTTTGAACTGGTCAATTCTAAGAATCAATTCTAAACAGACCATTGTTTTCTAAGAGTCTGCTCTTAAAAATTATGAACATAAAAGTGAGATGAGGAAACAAACATTACAGAAGGCTGGGCTACATCCCTCATGAGATGTAACATGTAGATATAATATAATAAATATAAAACATGTAAATTTCCATTTCTCAGCCTACTAAAAAAATGATACGGCTGCCTATTTTACCAGTCTTTAATATTCTAAAATGCTCTAGAAGAAATTTAATTCAAATGTTATTACAAAGTAAAAAATAATAAAAAAGAATTAGTAAAAGATTTGTCAAAGATGATAGTACAATCCCTTCTTTTTATTTTTGGAAAGAAGAAAGGTTTATAATTCATTTTAATTTTACTTTGCTTGTTACCAGTAAGTTTCTCATTTGTTCAGAAATTATATGGATTCTATGGATGTGCTCATGAATGAGACTTTTCTTGATGGAAAGTGAAGTCATCATATTAGAAGAGTCCCCATGAGGGAATTAGTTATCTCTTTGCTTCCTGGTAGTACCATTTTTTTTTTTTAAGATTTCCTTAAAAGTTAGGCTCAAATGTTTCCAGAAATAGATATTTCACCTTAGCAACAAACTCCCTTGCAATCAGTAGTGCACAGGGAAAGAACACAGACTGTAAGGTCAAACAGATCTTAGTGACTAGACGAAAAAAATATTCCAAGAGGAGAGAAAAGTGAAAGGAATAGTAGGTGGTTAAGAATTTAAAGCAAAGAGATGGAAGAAGAGAAAGAGAGAGAGCATGTGGACAAAAAACATTCATGTATTGTGATAAAAACTAAGAGAATCTCATTTTAATATTTATTTTATATCCCATCCTTTTCTTGAGTGTGTTAATAGAACAAGAATATTTAGTACTATCAAATGCTTAACTTCTTTTTTTGGGAAAATAAAAAGCCTATTGAGGTAATTACTGACATTTCAAATAAGACTAGACTTACATTCTACTCACATCTAGAAACCCTTTTCCCAAAATCATTATAAGGTGCACCTTTTATAAAATATCTACATTGTTTTGAGACTCATGCACATGGGTAAAGAAGTAGCTTACCATGTGATGTTCTTGGAGAAAAGTGAGCCAAAGCTTACTACATTATTAAAGTGATAGTCTTAACTAAATTAGTTGCTGCAAAAAGAAAAAAAGAAAAAAGGAAAAAATAAATAAATAAAATAAATAAATTAGTTGCTGCAAGGTAGTTTTTCAATCTCACACATTAGAAATTAACCACAAATCCAACAGTAGAGGAATCATCCAGAAAACTTTTTGCTGTATTCTGGAAATAATCTCTTACAAAAATATGACAAGGAAACTGCATTCTGTAAGTAAGACAAATTCTACAGCATATTTTGCCCACACTGGGTATATTTTTGCTTTTCTAGTAGAGAGGAAATGAAAAATCCTTTTGCTTAAAATATCACCTGCAGTCATTCAACCTTGCAAAACCCTTTGCTGGATGAGATGTGTTTATTCAGCTTTTCAGTGTATTGCGAGTTAGGATTAAGAGTTCTATAGAAACTTCAATGACATAAAAAAAAAAAAAATCTTTCCTCATCCTTGTAGCAGTCACGCAGTGACATGCAGTGGTGTTGTTTGTATGACCTTGAGAATCTAATTTCTAAAATTGGTGAAGTACTGGCTTTGTGTCCAGTGTACTTAGTTCATAATAACAGGTAGTCCTCACCCTTCGATAACTCTGATCCCATTCCATTTCAGTTGTTCATCATGGATGTGGAATATAGCAAAGACTGTGTGAGAGCACACATGTGCCTGGAGGCCATCTGTGCTACCTATCTTACTTTATAAAAGGAAGACTAAGAAACCTAATAGAAAATCATCATTTTAAACTTGCTTCCTGAAGGCATAGTAGGGCAGCAAACAACGCATATAAACCCTCCTGGGGATCCCTGGGTGGCGCAGCGGTTTAGCGCCTGCCTTTGGTCCAGGGTGCGATCCTGGAGACCCGGGATCGAATCCCACGTCGGGCTCCCGGTGCATGGAGCCTGCTTCTCCCTCTGCCTATGTCTCTGCCTCTCTCTCTCTCTCTGTGTGACTATCATAAATAAATAAAAATTAAAAAAAAAAAACCCTCCTGAATTTCGCTGTGTGACAGCATATCAAATAAGTGAGGGACTGACAAGTGCCTGTCAGTGCCAATCAACAACATGAGAAAGAGGTGTTGCTCTTGACAACTGGAGACTTCAGGGTCCTGAGTGCAGAAGCTCTTTTAAAGGGTTCCAGCTGTCATCTTATGCACATCAGTGAAGCATATTAATCTGTTCCATATTGTTTGACAAAGCTGTGGTAATTATCTTCTCATCTCCACAATGTTTTCATAGGAATCATTTATGAAGTGGTGATGTTTAGTGGGAAGCAAGAGCTAAACTCTCTAAGGGGAAAAAAAGGGTATATCTGGCACAAGAAAAGCACACATCCTCTCTCACTCGGTGGTTTTTAGTTTTAGTGGAATTTAGATAAACACCAGACATGTAATTCACATGGAATTTTACCGCCTTATGCAGTAGAAAACCTGAACCACCATACTTGCCAGTCCAACAGACTCACTTCAGTTGTTATTATTTCTTAACAATAGGAGGCATTTTTAAAAAATCTACTATCACAGTATCATAAAGGAAAGAACATATGGACACCCAAAAGCAGGAAGTACATAACCTCAGAATGTAACGCAGGATTTTAAATGAAATAACTTTAGCTTCATGAAAAGCTCTTTGCATTACCATCATATCACATTCCCCTTACATCCCAGGCTGATGAAAGACAACGTTTATCCTCCTCCATAGATCAGAGTTTGGAAAATACCGCTTTAAGTGATACTTTAGAAAAAGCAAAAAGGCCTTTTAATAGTTGATGAAAATTAAGGTTTATCATTTCTGTAGCATGCAGTTATATCCTTGAAAGAATGACTTACCTGCCGCTGCCAAAATCAGTGACAGATTTTGTCACAAGCTGTGAAAGAGGCATCTGTGTGACTAATGGCCTGGCGCACACATTCACTTGGTGGCTGAGTGCCAGGGTTTTCTCCGGATGGTTCGCTTCCGACTCAGATGTTTCTACTTAAACAATTCCTGAATGGGACTCTGAAAGCAATGTAATTCCTATGGATTCTATCTTCTTATCTCTAAACTCCATCTCCTCCCCACTCACCCTATTGTGAGAGGCTTCTCTTTCTAATTCTGCAGAAAGGCTTTTTTCCTCAGTGGAGGACCAGAGGAAATAAAAAGTGGGTCACTGGAGGCAGAATGTTTGAGTGCCAGACAGACAGTGACATACCATCGGGATATAATAATATGACCTGGATTTCTGTGAAATGTTATCTATGCATGGATTTATCTGTAGACCAAAGTATTCTGTCCTACTGGTGAAGTGAATCCCTCTTCTTCATCCAGGAACTACTGCCCCTCTAGATTCCACCAATCAGGCCTTTTTTGAAGACTTTCTTTGCCCTTCCCCATCCTACCCAGAACAAAGGGTAAATTAGATGAAGTCAAATAAGGTGAAACCAGACATAAAATCAGGCCTCAAAATATATGTTGGGAACTCCTATAAGCTTTCCAGAAATGGGTTACAACTTGAGCTTTATACTTGCTAGCAAATTACTCAAAGCCAGAAGCACAACCCAGTTATGGGTCAGTGTTTACACGCTTATAGGCAAACCAGTTGCAAAGTAGAAACTTCCATGGCTGGTACTGACATGAGAGAGAAATTTCTCCTGTGGGCCCTCATAAAGAGAAAACTGTGTAATGTAGTAAAGAATCATTAACAATAGCCTCATAGTAAACACAGTGCATTTGAAAGAACTGTTCCTTCTAGCATCACTCAGAATAAGCTTATGGCAAAATGCCACACCACAATTTAGTAAAAGTATTTCCATGGGGACCAGACAGTGTTCCAGAATTTCTGCTTGTCTGGCTTAGATGGAGTAGATTTAAGAGTAACCAAGTGAATGGACAAACTGCATGTCCTTCAGACAATCTTTCATAAATATCGTTCCTCCCAGCTGAGCTTCTGATAAGTGTTGAATGGCAGTGACTTGAAGATTATATTCCCTGACAAGTACCTGGAGTGAAGCTATTCTGTTTTTCTAGTTAAATGCAAAGCCATATGTTTTAACAGCTCCTCAACCCAGAGGCCATATTGACATTTTCTTATGAGAGCTGATGAGTCTGACAAGAACAAATGCTTGAAGAGAAAGCCACTCCATCTGCACGTGGAGATAAATAAACGGGTATCCACTGGTAGGGCCAAGATTCTTCTTAAAAGTAATTACTCGCCTCAGAAATAAAAGGATGATCAAAGTGCCAAAGATCAGTGCTGCACAATAAGAACACAACAATTTTAGATCATGTTAATTTTGACCTTTTAACAAAACATCGTGTCCACTTGTAGGAACCAAATTTTGTTCCACCCTGTTACCACCACCTGCCTCTAAGCATATTTCATTTCAATCTATCCCAAAGGAAGGAGAGTGCTACTCAAAACCAAAGATATTTTTTGTGTATTTTGCTAATGGGTTGGTATTCATTGCAGTGAGGAAATTAAAGGCCAGAAAAATGGCTGACTTTCTGTCTTATACATGCTTGCTTGTAAAAGAATGAAAAGTACGGATAGGGTTGGATGTTACCCTTCTGGGAAAAACTGCAGCCATTCTTCTCTCCTTTCCTCCTTTCTAACTCTTCCTCCCATACTTGGTAAGATGGTCTGAGAGAGTGCTGGTAAGAACCTTTGCCTCCATAAAAGTTTTTAGACAGGCAGGTTATGCTGGCTCTTCTCTCACTTTAAGGAAAAAATATTTTGCTCTCACCAAAATGGCCAAAAGGAGCTAACCACTGGTTCAACTACAACCTAAATCACCAAATTCCATGTAGGAATTTGGGACAAAAGCCTTTGCTCTAGACGAGCCCTTCACATATTAATTGCCCACTGAGGCCTTTAAGGGACCCTGATCAAAGGCAATCTATATAGATATACAGAAAAACATAATCATAATATTGTGACAGTGGTCAACGGTGAAACAACAATGCCCTGGATTTGTTGTTCTTTGGAAAAATGCAAGTTTGAAATAATGTATCAAGAAAGACGTTAGACAAATTTTAAATAGATCTGAGAGATAATTATCTATAATTTGAGGGGAGCATAATTACCATTCATAAAAATGCAGGGGCAGAAAAGAGACCAAATCCCATCAGAAAGTTGATAAAGTTACGTTAATTGGCAAGAGCATTAGGGTCCATGATAACTTGGGCAGAAAAACCTCCACTCCACTGTAGATTGTATTTAGCTTGAATTTTAAACTATTTATACAACATGAAGAAGTATTACCAAGATCCAACCAGAAAGTTATTTGAAGTCTATACATTTGGGGGCAGTTTAATTGGTTGGAAAAGTGATGGGGAAGAAGTTATTCATTTTTTTTACAAATACGTTTTAGAATCCCCCAGGAAACTCATAAATTTGAAAGTCCTGTTCTAGATTTTGTCTCCAATTCCATTTCTAACAGTAAGACTCAGGTTTTCACATATAAACTTACTATATGCAAGTATTATAAGAATTTATAATTTAGGAGAGAGGAACAGATGTATATAAATACAGAATCTAATATTTCTGGAAAGATATACAAGAAAACGGTGCCAATAAAGGAAACCATAAGTGATGTTTATTTTTTAAGTGATATTTAATGTTAACATATGTACCTATTATCTTTAATTATTTTTAATATTTTACAATGGGATTTAAAATTGAGTCTAAAAATACTTTTGATTTCTTTTTTTTTTTATTTTAATTTCATGTATCACCACACTGATCAACCCTGGGTTTAGTAGGTATTTTGTGCATTGTTGTTATTGTTTGTGTTTATTTTATTTTGATATATACTCTTTATCAACCTAGAGATTAGGAAACCAAATTCCAAATATTCTAAGGCAGAGGATGGAAAGAATTTGCTTATCCTTAATGACAATTTGTCATTAAAGACAGAAATAAAAATCTTCATTTCTCAATACCCAAAGCAGTTTTACAAAGTTCATCCTGGCCTCCAATTTTCTAGGGCTTCAGAACCACTACCTAAAATCTTCAATAGAAATTTTCTTTATCCTACTGGGCCATGGAGTATATTCAATTTGGTGGAACACGTTAATTGAAACATGTAGGAGAAAGCTCTGCTCATGGACAGGAATATTACAGATCAGGGGCTGGGCTAGAGAAACAGTGACATCAACCCCTAGTTAAAAGGGTACCTGAAAGCACACTTCATGGGACAGAAAAAGGAAAAAACTTACACATAGTTATACTACCACAGTTGAGATTTCTCACAAAGTGAATCCACACACAAGGCACTATGGTATGGGACGGTCTTCTTCTATGTTCTAAGAAAAGCTCCAGATTTACATAAGATATAAATAAATATATATGTATACATATCTATATTACATGTGTGTATAAGTATCTATAAGTAACATATAGGGCAGCCCGGGTGGCTCGGCGGTTTAGCGCCACCTTCAGCCCAGGGAGTGATCCTGGAGATCTGGGATCGAGTCCCACGTCGGGCTTCCTGCATGGAACCTGCTTCTCCCTCTGCCTGTGTCTCTTCTCTCTCTCTCTCTCTCTCTCTCTCATAAATAAATAAAAATTTTAAAATATATATAAGTAACATATATATGTAATATATATATATATATATATATTAGCAACATATTCTGTTAGCTTTTGATTTGGTCATCAACATCCATCAAATGTTCATACTATCCTTCTTTTTCGTTTGTATAGGAATATGTCACGCATCTCTTCATCTCATTTTCTAAGTTACTAGAAAATTTGATCCCTGGGTAAAAATTTAAAATAACAGAGACACAGCTACAAATGTTCAGCTCACAAGCAATAGAATAATTTGCAATCCACTTCACCAGTGACAGCTACAGTCAGCGACCTCATGCCAAAGTTAGGCTTTCTCATGGTAAGCTACACTGTGGAGCATGCACAATATACGAATCTCTGCTTTCAATCCACTCATTTATTTACCATTCAAGAAACAATTTGGAATGCAAGTAAAAGCAAGTTTACAGGAATAATATTACATCACTTATTTGAAGACTTCAAACTAAGTTCAGATCAGAACTGTACAAAGTATCCCTCCTAGGAAAGACCACTGTGCACCATTCCTGTCCTGGCTCTTAGCATGCTATTGGCACAAATTACTAAATTTTGGAGAACTTAGAAAAGGAATTTTGAGCATCTGCCATGTATCTTTAACTTTTTATTTGAAGGAGTTGATTGACCAGAAGAAAAAGCACATGGAAATAAGTTCTGTTACAGAGCACATTGCTTATGTACAATGAAAGAGGAAGAGGTGCAACTGTGTTCCAAATGAAGCTTACTTGATTGGTAGAACACAATGACTTAATGTCTTGGAAGCATCTCCACTTAACTGGAACATATGAGAAAATTCCGTTACAGTCGCACCCACTACCAGCTAAAAGGCTCAACATTCAATGCTCCAAAACCACACAGAAGAAGGAACCTTTTTTACTGCAGGAATCTTCTTGCCCATTATTCATTCAGTTATTCACTCTAACTATTATAAAGCATTCGTAAAAATTAAAGTAGCTTCATTAAAAATGCATGTCATGGGGAACTTCCTCCCTCCTCTCAAAAAACCCCACAAAACTCAATATGCAGTGGATGAAATCAAACTTGGTTAAATTTTATTCACATTTTATAAATATAAATGGCTAACAGTACTAATTAGAATATTTTAATATTTTATGCAAGATTTATGTCATGTATAAGAATATGGTATGAGGAAGTTTTTCTCACACCAGAACTAAAGGTATTCTAACATTTTATGTCTATTAAATATCAGTACATAATCAGCCAGGTCAGATTTCTATAAATCCATAAGGATCATAGTGTTGGGAGAATTCATCTAAGTTCATCAACTTTGTTTTTCCTGATGCTCCCAAGGAAGAATTTTACTTTCTTCAAAAAAATATGTTGGAAAAAAATCTAAACACAGAATAGTTAGAGTAATCAACATAGACTAGTCACAGGGATTAACTCTGGTGACAGAGTAGTAAGGTTGGAGGTAGGGAGTTGAAGTAAGATTGCTCCAAAAGGGACTCTTGATTGATCACTATCACCTGGAGCTTTTTTTATTATATTTATTCTTATATCATTTGTAGAAGTGAAAATAAATAAAATAAATATGTATATATTAAATAAACATATAGAGATAAACAGGAAGGAGAGAAAGAAGGAAGAAAAAGAAACAGTGTAGACATACACATCAGGCTGAAAACACAGGATGACAAAATTAGGCAGAATTCTTAACTAGAATTAAGTGCTGATGTTACCCCAAATTTTGATGAAAACTATAACACCATTATATGTCTGTCCATATGAATAAATAAAATATGAAAAACAGTCTTGTCTAATTATGGCCACTTTTCTCAACCTCTCTGGACAGGTGTTCAACTTCCTTTATTTTCTCTTCCAAGTTCCTTAACTGCCTCCCTGCTTTTAATATCTCTCCTGATCCAAGGGATCTTTTTTAAATCTCACTCTTCATTATCCCTAGCGAGTAATCACTCTACAGCCATCTGGACCACCCTTTACTCTTTATTTTGCATTTACTTACAGTTTACATGTCTCGCCAATATTTTAATGACTACAAAGGAACAGACCCTTAGGACAAAGTGCCTGGTATGACCAGTACAGGAGGATGAGGAACTAGTTTCTAAAAATCTGTTTGGTTTTAAAGGTCTTTGTAATGTGGATACTTTTTCTCTCCCAGAATGCTTATGAAAGGCTTTATAGTAGCCTTTTAACTAAGAACTAAATTCAATATACCCTTTGGAATTAGGCCCAGTACCTTCTGGTTTAAAAACCAAATCATCTTTTCCTTTGTTTACATATTATATCTTGCTTCTAAATCTTATTTCTAAACTTGTAATTAGTCAGATTCAGAGGTATTAAATTTATAGGACAATTCCTTACTCATTTAGAAAACATTTTGAAGGTTATTTTAATTGACCAAAAATTGTATCCATAATGAAATAAGAGCTATTTTTTTTTCTACTTTTTCCCTCAGGGATAGAATAAAATGCTCTATAGATTTATTTAGGGCACATCAAATCCAGAATATTCATGAATATAATATCCTCTGCTGAAATCATACAGCTCCATACAATTTGAATGAAACATTCTAGTAATAAAACATTTAACATTTACTAAGTATTTAATATATGCCAGGCACTGAGCCATGGGGCAGTAGGGCAGGGATTCCACAAAGCCAATTAAAACTACAAGAACATTTCCAGATGGATTTTAGGTAAAGTCAGAAAGGGGAATGAGCCTTCTAAAACTTGTTAGATTAGAAGAGACTATGGATGTTAGGATTTGCCTTGCCATTTGTCTGCAGCAGCCTGCTAGCTGACACAAATATTCCATTAACCAGTCTCCTCTTTCACCTCCTTTATAATCATATCTCTTAAACATAGGTTACATTGAGCTTCCAAAAGATTCCAGGAACAAAGAAATCATATCTATCTACTTCTATATGCTTCTCCTCTAATTATTAATTTTAATATATTGTATACATTTTTAAACTTTCATTAAATCCTTTTAGGGCAAAAGAAGCATATAAATGAACTAAATATTGTTGATTTGCAATCTCTTGACACACTGTCATTACCCAAGTCTTGCATTTCTTTCTTTGTAGTGGACATATCTAAAAGCTTTGAGTGCTCATTTTTCAGTAGAATTAGATAAAATAGAATTAGTAGTATAAGAGTAAAAAGAAATCAAATTAAGTAGAGTCTACTAGTGAATCAAGATACAGAGAGCCCTGAAAACAAATCTCCAGTTTCCAACTCTCTACCCAGCCATTGGAAATCTATTAGGAAAAGATTCATGTTTGGTTACAACTGTAGTTTGGCAGCTTAAAATTTCCCTCTTCCTAGATGTTGTAATCTACATAGGGACTGTCTTTCAGAAAGCATTTCAGTGAAATTGAATGGACATTAAATTTCAAATATAATAGCATGAATTTCTACTTTTCTATTGACACAGCTTCCTAACAAATAGAATATTCCACAATAGAAAAAAGAAAACTATTTATCAAGTCTGTTACAGACAAAACCATCAATGTCAGTTATGGTCCAGAAAATCCAATTTAGGATTTGTCTGAGGAGGAACATACCTCCACCTCCTCCTCAGGAAAGGCAGACCCCATGGTGTAATTCATGATGCATAACAATGGCTGAAGCAGGAATGCATATAAGTAATGCACACCTGTGTATGCTGCCACACGTTGCAGGAAAATCTCTTAATAGAAAAGAGCCACACGGTTATCTAGAGACTATTAGGCATGACTACTTTTAGCTAAGCAACTCTTCATCCACCCACACTAGGAAATTACAGGCTTGATGTTAACTGTAGCTATGGAAGTATTACTTGAAAAATTAATTTTTATGTTGTGCAAACAGGTAGATAAACCAGGGAGAAAGTGCCACTGATACAGACAAGTAGTTTCTCTAGAGTCCAATGAGACCATCTGTGTCTTTTCCTGAGATTTTTCCTTTGGTTACATTTGAGCTGCAACATCCACTAGTAGCAAATGTTCTTATTTCAAAAAGAAACACCAGGGAAGAACAAAATAAAGTAGTTTTCCTTGTGACTGTCCTTATTAGTATGTATGCTCAAATGCATCAAACTAATGAGGCAGTGTCACTATATGGAACAGCTGTATTGAGTATTCAGGAAGTTTCAGTACATTGGAAGGATAAAACAAAAAAAAAAGCTATTAGTTAAACACAAGTAGTCGTAAAGTAATAATGAAGAGAGTCAAGCAATATGTTGACTTCACTAATAACTACTGCATGCGGTGTAAAGGGTGGAATTTTAACATATTCATTTGTTTCCCCAAGCATAAATTACTAAAAGCTACATTCTAAACAAAGCACATCGTGTAAAAACTTTATATGGTACAAAGTGTGATCCTAGTACATTTAAATTCTCCATTTTATTTAGAAACAGGACAAAAAGCACATTAACTTCTAATATCATCAATATGATGCTCAGCTTGTTTGTTTAATCTTAAGATTAAAATAAATGATATCACCATTTTGCACATTTAAGTGAAAAGCTCGTGAAAAACAATAAGATTTGGAGAAAACATAGACAAAATCTTTAATCTTTATCCTCAGAATATGATAGTAGAAAAATTAAACTCATAGTTAAATCATGCTGTGAGCATTCTAAAATTAAGCAACAAGTGACAATTGTGTAATTAGAAACAGAAAACAGGAAATATTTAATCCTTCTTTGCATTGTTACTTAATGCATTCCATTATTAACTGAATATTTTCCATTGTAATAATTCTACAATCCATTCTAGTCCCTATAAACACAGCCTATCTATTGTATCATTAGATACAGCTCAATAAAACCCCAATACCAAAACTCTCCAGATCTATCAAAGAGGTAGGAATAAGGATTTCTTTTCATTCCACAGACTTGAAATTTTATAGATTTTTTTGCTCACAATCACAGAACATGCTGGAAACCCCTTTCAATCGACTTTTCCCTGAAAATGACAGAGTAAGTTGAGGGATATTTCTCCAGAAACTATATCTGTAGCTACTGCAAGAATATCTAAGGAACAAAACAGTCCTTTTCCCCCTCCCTATGCAATAGAATGCACTGCCTCAGATCCTCTAAACTATGTGCTAATCTTCAGCTTTGTCAGGTCTCTTTTTTTTTTTTCCTTAAGAGTTAAGCATAGATAGGTCTAGATAAAACTGTGAAATTGGTACTTTATTTATAGTGCCTCTTCCCAAATTCCTCCTCATGCCTCACTTTCTCCTTCCACTAATACCCTAGACTCCTCCAAACCTTCTGTGCCCTAATATTCTTCCCTGAATATAAGAGTCTCCTTGGCCCAGCTTTTATATACCAATTTGTTAATTCATTCAATATTTATTGAGCACCAACTATGTACCAGACACTAGACACTGCAGTAAGTATGCCTTTCCCTCCCCTTCTTTCGTGCATGCATGAAAATAGTCATCTGTTCTGTGTTCTATTCTTTCAGGGTCCTGTTCCTATTGTTTTGATAAGCATGGATAAATGCTAAGATATTGATGTGCTCAAAAAAAAAAAAAAAAAAAGATATTGATGTGCTCAATTTTAATGGCCAAGTAATTAAGCTGAAATATTCCTTCTTAGAATTTTGGGGGATCACAGGGTATTCCTTAAAATACAGGTCCAAACAGAAAACTTAACTACAGTGTAATAGGTCAATATAAAAGAGACACCAGGACTAAAGTTGGCTGTCCTACAGAAACAAGCTAAATACTCTGAGGACTAACATCTGCAGGGAAAAGTAGAAGGAAGATCATCCAGGTTGTCTAAGGAGAGTACATTATTTGCAACTTTTACTTCTCACCTGCATTTCTGTAAGTATCCTCCTTATTGGAGTGACTGCTTCCAGTTTTGCCCCTCCTTAATCTTTTAAGGAGTCCAGTGTCATCTGGAGTGAAGTTCCTGAAATATATTTTGGGGGGCACTTGGGTAGTTCAGTGGTTGAGCATCTACCTGTGGCTCAGGTCATAATCCCGGGGTCCTGGGATAAAGTCCCACATCAGGGTCCTAGCAGGGAGCTCGCTTCTCCCTCTGCCTATGTTTCTGCCCCTCTCTCTGTGCCTCTCATGAATAAATAAAATCTTAAAAAAAAAAAAAAGAAATGGTATTTTTTAACTACTGCTACATAACTATTAGTCCAAAACCAAATTATTTCAATTTTATTATCTCCCCATTTCTGTAGGTCATGAATCTGGATGAGGTTGCTTGGTCTTCTGGCTCAGAGTCTCCCATAAGACTACAATCAAGGGCTACAGAAAATCCAAGACTGAGCTGAGGAACAATCTGCTGGCAAGCTCATTCATGTGCTTATTAAGGACTCAGTACCTCTTAGGCTACCAAACTAAGGGTTTCATCTCTTCTTCACTCTATCCTATAGCCATGTTTAACTACTTGTAACCATTTAGTTTCCGAAATGCACCATGATTCCTCTTGGACCTAGACCTTGGCACATTCTGTTTCCTTTCCTTGGAATGTCACTTACAATAAAGTGTGTGCATTACATAGTGTGTAAAGCTTTGTGTCTATAAGAGATTACCAAGAGAATAAGTACAGAAAGTTCTCCATTCTTATTTTGACTCCACTTCTGTCACCAGATACCACCCCATTGTTTTGCATCCCATTGCCACAAAATTCTTCAAAAAATTATCTGTATTCTGTTTCCTAACCTCTCACCTTCTCTCTTAAAACTACTTTAATCAAGGTTTTATTCCTATTGTGTTATTCAATTCAATGATCACTTCTCTGTCCTGATAATACTTGGCTGTCAGGAGTATTTAACACAGCTGATCACTCCCATTCTCTTTGCTGTGCTTTCCTTATTTGGTCAGGACCACACTCAGTTTTCCTTTACCCTCACTAGTTACTCCTTCTTGGATTCCTTTGAAGATTCCTATTTTTTTCCATAAGAAGCCCAGGACTTATTCCTTTTCTATTTTATCCATATTTATTCCCTTGATAATCTTTTTCAGATTCAAGACTTTAAATACCATCTATATGCTAATAACTTCCAATTTATCTCTCTAAGGCAGACCTCTTCCCTGCACTACAAACCTGTATAGTCACTATTACTCTTCAGCTCTAAATGGATATTACATCATAGAGGGTCCAGATAAGAAACAGAGGTCATTCTAAGTTAGGAAATTTGAGGAGACTTAATTAACAAAGTGACTATTTAAAAAGGTGTGAGCAGAGTGTAGGGGAACCATGGTAGGCAGTGCAGTGTCTCTGCATCAATAGCACCAGAGCTGTTAAGACCCCATAAGGCCAAAGTGATGAGGGGAAGGAGCAGTCAACAGCAACTGGAAGGAGCAAATTGTGTAGATAAGACCACCAAGAGAATAGTAATAACATTTAGTCAGGTAACACAAAGAACTTGTGGAAAACCTTGCTGTGGGAAGCCAGGATTATAGATTCATGATCCCATTTTCTTTCCTCCCTCCAGCCTGTGAGTTCACCATTGGCTGATCACAATCAGAAGCCAAAGGGTAAAGGGATCCCACTGATGAAATGGACATAGATCAATTTCCTGGGGTAGAGAACAAAACAAAGAAAAGGAGAGAAAGGGTGTCAGAGAACAAAGGGAAGATATTCTACAATCATGTGTAATAGGCATGTCAAAATTAACATTTCTAAAACTGAACGTTTTCCCTCCAAAACTGCTCCATCTTTAGCCTTCCTCTCTCATAGGATGTGACTCTATCCTTCTGGTTGCTTATACTAAAACTTTTGGGGTCATTCTTGAATCCTCTATTTCTCAAAAACCCACAAGCTATTCTGTCAGGAAATCCTATTGTTTCTATATTTGAAATATATCCAGAATCCTACCACATCTCAGCACTTTTGCAAGACCATTATCTCTTGATTGAAAAACTACAACACAAAAAAGGTAATATTGTATAAATATTTAGGTTATCAATTTTTGTGAAACATCTCTAAAGATTCATCTACATATGCATATGAATGTTCCCTTGTTTTAATACTTGCAGTAAAAATTACATACAATTCTGCTTTGTGAATGATATTCCTGTCCCTATTTGTTACCCCTCTTTTTTTTTTAAATAAATACATCAATACAGGTGAGAGATTAGGAACTGCCTTCAATTATATAATTCTAGTTTCACACAAAGATTTGAAAGGGCCCAGAAAAATTACATGTCTGCCCCAGCAAGTCTGTAGTGGTAAATGAGGAATGGGAGGCAGATTACTAAAAATAAATTTAAATAATCTTCTTTTGTAAACCATGCTAAGCTTTGCCTGTTTGAGTCAGTTCTGGCAAAGAAATTCTGACTATGACAGTAAAAATGTGTGGATATATTTTGAAACTGTTCCAGGCCCAGAAAATGCCAAAATAATTAGCAAGTTTACAAACTGGGCTGTGCTACCCTTTCTAAAGCAATACCACAAACTTAAAAGTCTTTCTCACCTTCCTCATTGTCTATTTTTGGAAAACAAGTTGCTCTAACTTTTTCAACAGAAATGTGAGTAAAATAATCAGTTAATATCTTCATAAGAAACAGTTATCATTTCAATGGCACATTAAATTGGTGTTATATAAAATAAAAGCAAGGGCACCTGGGCAACGCAGTTGGTAAGTGTCCGACTCTTGGTTTCGGCTTGGGCTGTGATCTCAGGGTCATGATCCCAGGGTCATGAGAGCAAGCCCCACATAGGGCGCTGCACTCAGTGCACAGTGGGCTTGAGTTTCTGTCTCCCTCTCCCTCTGCCCCTCCTGTATCCTGCTCTCACTCTTTCTCTAAAATAAATAAATAAATAAATAAATATTTTTAAAAATAAAATAAAATAGAAGCAACATTAATATCATTTAGAAAAATAATCAATGATCTAAGTATATTCTACATGTCACATTAAGTGTACACTTAATGGCTCTTTGTATGTTTATTAAGCTTTAAACTGAGATCAAGAAAGGAAATCGCCTTTAAAAATCAGCTACCACTCAGTGCTCATTAGATTTTAAAACAAAATAAAAGTACTACATCCAAGAAGATGCAAGGTTGTATCAGCTTACATCTTCACCAAAAGGCATCAAACTCCTTTTATGTTCATACATTCATTAAAAATAACCTGTTAGATCCTTTACTCTTGTCTATTATGTTTTCTAATTATAATGTATACAATTTAATTTATTTAAAATACATACCATTTAATAAAATGCATGTTAAATCTCCACTTTTACAACTAAAGTCTTTGGGTTGAATTATAATAATATTGGTGCTCTTAGGCTAGGACGCCTAGAAATTTAGTCAAGTAATTAAGACTTTATTTTATTTATGTTACATACATACTTATTATTGTAAAAGTGGTAATAATAGGTGCTAAATTTTATTGACTGCTTGTTATCTCTCAGCCATTGCACAAACCAATTTAAGCACATTTATTCATGCACTAGTCATAACAACCCTATGAGGTAGATTTTAATATCCTGACTTACCCTTTAAAGGCTTTAAATTGGAGTTATCTACCAATAGGACACCTGAGAAAAATGTTTGTTTATGTTCATGAGTGCATGGTTACAATGATGGTTTATTAACTATGAGTGTTTCCAGTACGCCTCCTTCTACAAAGGCATTACTTGCCCAAGGGGTAGACACTAAGTGAGTGACAGAATGATGAAATGTCCACGTTTTAATGAGTGAGCTACAACTGACAGATGCTCTGAAAGAGAACAAGTTCAGAAGAGTGTGGTGTTCTCAGTCTCCTCAGGGAGTGACGCCTCCACTCGGAATTCTAATTTCAGTTTCCGTTACTAAGGAAGAGGAGCAAAAGCTGACAGCACAGGCCGTGGAGGAGAATGAAGGAGAAACAGGGCTGTGAATTCTTAATTAACGGGATGTTCAGGGATGCCAGTGCAAGCTTTATAATGCTGCTATGGAAGGTTGCATTTAGAATAGATACAGAAGCCACTTGCTGCTATCACTAACTTCAGGAGGCAAAAAGGCAGTTTCGAAAGTCCTAGCCAGTGGTGAGAAGGGAAATTATTTCCTCTGGAAACCCTGAATCTATTTCTCTGAAAGCACTTTCATACTGTTAAATGACTTGGTTAATGGTATGGCTCAGAGGTTTCAAAACTCAGTTTCTGAAACTAATTCTAAAAATGCACTCAAGAAATGAAAGGAAAGAAATAATCATAAGCAAAAATACTAAAGACATAATGGTTTCACCTAATGTTAAATTCCCAGAGGAATCAGGGAGCCTCCTAAACATTTTGGAAAAGGTGAACGTAACATGAAATCTCTTTTTTTTTCTAAGTAAAGTAACTGAATTTAACAACTTAGTAGAAATGTTCATTTAATTATGCATTGATGGGTATATACTGAAAATTTACAAAGTACCAGGCACTGTGCCAGCCACAAGAACTATGCTAAGAAGGAAGACACATCCCTGAAGATACAGAAATCATAGTCTGCTTGGAGTGAATACCCCAACTTCCTGTGGTGAACCATAAACACCAGAAACCTGTAGAAGTGTGATTTAAAAAGGTAACCGGTACTTTCCATTGACACTGTTACAACTCCCTCAGGACTTGTACAAACTGGAATAAGCACAAAATATAAACATTTACAAGGACAGGAAAATTGAATGTTTAGAATCATATACCAACCTGTATTTTACAAATAATATTGTTTGCAGATGTACAGATATATCTTGAGACTTGTTTGCCGTCATAGTCATTCTCAAAGTTTTGATGGCTTATTAGATGTTGAGAGGTATTAGCCTTGCTTAGTATAACCCTAGGATATGAATGTTTCCTAGGGACCTTCACCTGATCAGAATCATGCTAGGGGCTAGAGAAACATGTCACTTGTCCCCAAGGAGCTCAGAGTCCAACAGGAAAGAGAAGCAGGTAAACAGTTACAGTTACATTGTATTGTAATTGTCAGGATAGACATACATGCAAGCTGCTGTGGGAGCCAAAAGAAGGGACTCTACAACCATGAGAATAAATTACATGAATAAATATGAATAATAAATATATGAATAAATAAATAATAAATAATAAATTATATGAATAAATATTCATAGCTCAATATTTAAATCTCCTGCTGATCATTAGAGATGTCTGACAGAGGACTGAGCAAGCTTACTACGAAGGATCCTTCAGAGCTCAAGTAATGTTAAGGCAGAGACCGATTATCAACATGCTGTAGAAAAATTTTAAAAGATGAAACCATGTAATAATCTAGACTTCCAGTTGGATCTACTCCAGAATTTTCAACTCTGGATAGATCTTTCTAAGCTATACTCACATAGCTTTATGAAAATTGGGCTCTGTTGTCCCCACTTTGAAAGTTCTTCGGTGTAGCCTTGTCCACAAAGGTTTTGAAGCTCTGCACATTGGAACAATAACTGCCAGAACAGCTGGGCCCCACATCAGTGGACACCCAGGTTGCTCCACAGCAGTAACCAAGTGACCTTCCCTTTGCAGCATGACTGCCTGAGATATCAAACTGCTGGCATCCTCATAAACTGTACAGCATTTAATTTTTGAGGCATCTTACACTTGATCCTCACTCTCTAATACTGGTCTCTTCCCCATGCCACAGGTATAAAATATCCCCATTTTTTTTTCTCTTCTATCGTGGTTTTTCTTAAATCACAACCCAAACTCTTCACTCTTCAGAAATTTCTCTCAATTCATCACATTGATTCATGGCCTTCAATAGCAAATCCTGACCACAGAAATGTGAAATCCTGAAAATGTGGATAGAAAAAAAAATTCTCAAAAGCAAAAGTAGAAGAAGGAAATCTTTTTCCAAGCCTATTTATTTCTAGTAATAATAAACCTTAACATTCATTGAGCTTTCCTTCTATAACTAATACCTTTCTATAGACTTTTAGGGATAACTTCATTTAATCCTAACAACTTGAGTATAGTCAAATACTGTCAATACCACCATTTGATATAGGAAAGTGAGGTAAGTAACTTCTCCCAGACTGTTCATTTCATAAGCCACAGAGCCGGAGTTTGAAACCAGGCAATATGAGTTCAAAGACTGTGTGTTACTCATCCACTACTCTTTACTTCCTCTCCAGTATATGACAGGTTTTACTGTTATGACTCATATGAGTGCACAAACAAGGTGACTGATTTGTTAACTACTACTGCTTACAGGAAACAAGGCAGGAAATATGGGGAACAAGGAGGAGGTGGTGAGTCAGGAGATTAGCCATTATTGCCCCACAGATTATGTGCTAGAGCTAGTCTCCACATGGGCCTACTGAAGAAAGGCTAAAAGCCAGATGAAGTAGATCCATTCTGAGGTTATAAATTTAAGATAACTAAACAAAAGAACTGTAACCCAAGACAGACAGATACAAAATAATACCTAAACATATAAGATATATACAAGATATATAGACCTTTTCTGATGTGGTGATATGACAAGGGAGACAGAGCAAAGACCACATGTGAAGGATTACTGCCTTTCAAAACTACACAAAAGTCACCACAGCAGTATATTTTGTCTGCACCATTATTAGGACCTGTTCATACATCGTAACTCCAATGTTTATTCTATTATTATCCATCCATCTTTCTTCCTGAATTTTAAAGCTAGTAAGAACTCACATATCACTAAATTCTAAGAAATTTGAAGGAGTCTAAGTTTTATTCTTTTTGGTATCTCCCTAACTCCTGGAACAGTATGTTAACAATAAAATCATCTAATAAATACATGTTGAAATTAAATCTGTCATTAAAAATTTCCTGGAAGGAAGTCTTTTCTCCAAAAGCTTCTGAAAGGAATTAAAGGGACAATGGAGAAGTTTATTTTAACCAAACTCATCAAAATGGTATATAGCAAAGAAATAAAAAATATTAATAATTTTGAAAAGATCAAGGTAAAGAAAGTTTTACAATTTAGAAAGAAAAGTGTCCCTACGAGATGGAAAATGAATCTGAGAATGGAAAATTCATTTCAAATGGATACAAAAGAGACTGAGCTTTAAAAATGCAAAGTTGCACTGGAAATAAAATGACTTTCTATAAAGCTTTTAAGCTCTAACCCCTGGCACAAACTCAAACTGGAGTCTAGCTTTGGGAGAGGATTTCTCTTGAAATCTCTGCTGTGGTAGTTTCACATTTTAGAGCCACCTGCTGTATCATGCATGCACCTGTCTGCTCTTAAGTGAATTACTACAATCAAGAGTTTGCATGTGTTTTCTAGCTGCCTGAATTGAGTCTCCTCTTTTCAAAATAAATTTAAGAGAGAGAGAGAGAGAGAGCAAGAAAGAGAGAAATAGCAAGAGAGAAAGAGAAACTTGCCTGTATAAAATTATACTATTTTATGGGGCACCTGTGTGGCTCGGTTGGTTAAGCCTCTGCTTCTTGATTTTGGCTCAGGTCATAATCTCAATGTCCTGAGAGCCGGCCCCAGTCGGTTGGGATCCATGATCAGCGGGAGTCTGCTTGAGGATTTTCTCCTTCTGCTCCTCGCCCCACTCGTGCTCAATGATGCACTTGAGTCCTCTCTCCCTCTCTCTTTCTTAAAAATAAATCTTAAAAAAAAAAAAATACACCACTTTAGTTCCCCATGACTAAGTGAATATGAAACTAAACATTCTGGTCTGCGCCCACCCCACTCCCCAGCAATGATTGCTTTCTCACTTTCATCCTACAAGTTCAAAAGTAGTAGATATAACTAGCACCATGCAGTAATAGTAAACTGTTCTCTGAAGAGATAAAATTGCAGTAGCCAGTAAGTTGTCAACAATGCTTAGAGGGTTTTTCTTCCATCATTACATGACAATTACAGCACACATCTCCAAGAACTTCATAGAATGATCTTCTTATCACTCCACAGTAAGCACAGGCTACTAATTGCGGGAATCAAGTCTTTTCTGGAAAAGAGAAGCCTTTTCTCTGCTTTGAAAATTATGTAGGATAAGAAAAACTGCAAGTAAAATTATAAGTAAACTGTAGATTCTTCATATCCTTATTGCCAAAATACAGGCCCATTCATTCTCTCTCTCTGTCTCTTGCTCTCTCTTGCCCTCTCTCTCTCCCCTAACCTCCACACTTCTTCCAATCCTTGGTAGCCATTTGTTAAGAGTGCCTCTCTGGCAAGCTGTAAAACAGCAATGTTACTCATAATTATTTTTAAATGTTATTTTTCCATGATCAAAATACCTTGTGATGCCAATATTCATTTCAAAATGAAATTTTAAACTCTTTTAATATTCTTTCAGAAAAACACTCCCAAATTAAATTGGTCAAGATAAGGCAGGCTAGAGCATGGCCCACAAGAAGAATCACAGTTCCAAAATCTGGGTTTTGTTGAGTTAGAGAAGGAGTTGTCAAACTTCTTCTGTAAAAGGCCAGATAATAAATATTTTAGGCTTTACGAGTCATGCAGTCTCTGTTGCAACTACTCAGCTCTGCCCTTGCAGCATCAAAGCAGCCACAGACAGTAATACATAAACAAATGGGAGTGTCTGTGCTCCAAAAAAGTTTTATTTGCAAAAGCAGATAGCAGGATAAGACAAGAGTAGCCCATGGACCCCAATTTGCCATCCTCTGATTCAGAGGCAAGTAAACAGCTCTCAGAAATTGGACACCAGCATTATCTTACATAGTAAGAAAGAATGTTACCTGACCCAAGTGAAAACAACAAAGGGAGAAGAGTGGCACAAACAGTTGTTGCATTATAGTTTATACTTAAGTGTTATCTTTGGTATATTTCTTAGATTGTACTTAATGTTATCCAAATGAGCAATAGTTAGATGAATTAATTAAGGGCAAAGTAAGCTGTATCTATGAAGAATCATCACCACTACAAAAAAGTCAGTAGGCTGAGTATTTATACATAATGTCACCTGCCTTAAAATTTGGAGGGAGGGAAGGGCAACCTGGGGGAAGCCTATCAAAGTTTACTGCAATTATACTAGTTAATATTGCTAAAAAATTTTTAGTTACAAGGAGATAGCCAATTCTGCAGTATAAGCAGAATTATATATTTAACATGATCCCACCATACTACTGAACAGAATAAAGAAAAAGAAGCTACACACACACACATATACACACATCTCTTTTATATAATCTTAATTATGATGATGCTGATAATGATGATTATGATGATAGCTACAAGTAACAGTACTTGGGAATTACTGGGAATTATAAAGAGAATTGGGAATTATATACTGGGAATTATAAGTTGTTCAAAATAACAAATCTAATCCTCAATAACCCTACAAAATAGCTATTATTATCCCATCTTCCATAGATAAGAAAATGCATAAAGTTCTTAAGTGGCTAGAGCTGAGATTAGTCTGACACCCATATATACAATTTTCCATACAAGATAAATTAAATTTTTTTAGTTCTCCTACTTGCAAAGTAAAAGTTAATTCAGTTATATAAAGTTAAATTTACATCTATGGAATTCTGACCTAACTTACCTGTTAGAGTGACAGCCCAGAGGAACAAAATGGGAAGTACACTCACTCTCAAAGACCAAAACTTCATAGCAGAGCAGTAACTGGGCCATGATGGGCAGTGAGTCATGTGATTATAACAAGGCTACATTTTTTTCAACTACTAACTAACACAAAGGAGGAAGGCAACTCACCCTCAAGCTAAGACTAAGAAAGGAATATTAGGCTTCTCAAAAATTTTAAATGAGACTTGTGAGCAAGATGGCAGAATAGGAGGGCACCACCTCCATTCATATCTACCCCCAGAAACAATAATTTGGTAACCATCCATGGTAAAAAGTGTCTTTGGGATCCAGGTAAAAGAACTATGAACCTAGAGGTGCCTGGGTGGCTCAGTTGGTTGAGTGTTCAACTCTTAGTTTTAGCTCAGATCATGGTCTTGGGGTTGTGGGATCAAGCCCTGCCTTGTGATGCTCCTGCTGAGGATGGAGGCTACTTGAGTTTCTCCCTCCCCTCTACCCTTCCCCCCTACTTGCCTACTCTCTCTCTGTCTCTAAAATGAATAAAAATAAAATCTTTTTTAAAACATGTCCCAAATGAGGTCAGTGGAGCCCTGCTTAAGCTGGCTTCTATATCTAAAATAACAAAACATTAGGTGAAACCTAATAGAGCCAAAGACCAAGGAGTGCCATTTTGAGAAGGCAGGCCTGCTCCCAGGAGGCAGACTCACTGATAATGGTCCTGGCTACAGACTCAGAAATAGCCCCAACCCCTCATGGACTCAACTTATAGCTTTGTTTGGCCTTGGCTCTGCCACAGTACCATCCACCAATGGTCAAGGTCAACACTTCCACCTGTGTTCCCAGTAACAGGCCTGCCAATTTCAATCCCAGCTGTGAACCCAGAAGTAGCCCATGACTTGGCTGCAGCTCCTCTTAGCTGACAGTCCTACCCACACAGGGGCTAGGGAGAGACATGTTTGTTCCTCTAACCTCAGATCCTCTGGCCTCAGTCCAACTGCAGATCTGAAATGGCTTTGCAATGGCCCCTCTCAACCACAGACTGAGGACCATTTCTACCAACCCAGTGATCTAATGGGATATGCACACCTTCATGCTCCCAGAGGTAGAGACCCACTGACCTTGGTCTAACAGCGAATCTTGGAGAAGCCCCCAAACCTGGCTCTAGACCTTTGCAGCTGCAACGGAGAACAGTCCTGCCCACTGGGGGACCCAGAAGGAGATACTCCTGTCTGCCCCAAAGGCTAGCCTGCTGACCTTAATTTGACTATAGATCCTGAAGTGGTCCTGTGTGACTCAGCCCCAACCATGCCTAGCCATAGTTCAGAGGCAGTTCTGCCTGCACAGAGACTTAGTGGGAGAAAAACTCTTCTGTGTGCCCGACAAAAGCAGGACCACTGACTTTGGTCCAACTGCAGAACATGAGGCAGCTCTGTGATCAAGATCCAGCCCCACTTGCCGTGTACAGCCAGTGGCAGATGTATTAGATGTCAGGGAGTGATTAGAGAATTAGATCACAGGAACTTGTCAAATAATTTACAAATTGTTAATATTTTATTCTCCAAAAAAAATCAGCATTTTCCAAATGCTAGTAAGAAATTTAACATATAAATTTCATTTTAAAGCCTGACTTTTAGGAAAGTATAATACACAGAAAATGCATATATCAGGAAAGATTCCCTTTAGGTTGCATTAAATTATGGATTATAAGTTATTAATGAAGCCCTTGTAGAAAAACTTGAAGATTTAATAAAGATGATGGCAGAAGGAAATGAAGTAAAGTGAAACTAGGGAAAACAAACTTTGAATCAGCCTAAATTCGAGGTCTTAATTAAGGCAAAGTAAAGAATAGAAGTGAATCAAAATATAAAAATGTAAAAGAAAAATTTTTTAAAGCCAGAGAAGGGACATTTCTGTCTTGATTTTGAATGTGGTCTAAATGATTTGGAATATTCATGTCTCCTATCTCATGTCTCTTTTATCTCATTTCAGAAGATATATATATATATATATACTTTAATTTCCCACTAATCTTCCTCCTGCTCCTGACAATGTTCTTATCACAAAATCTTATTTCATCTACAACAGGAGGATTTAAGTTGTATTATATTGTCTTCAGAAACTGAGAAACTGCAGAGCATTTGTAGGCTCAACTAACACAGAGAAGCTAAGTACAAGTTCAAGGTTATATAAAGAACAGGTGAGTACTCTGGAGGAGAATACCAATCCATTAATAACTGAGAATAGAATACTGCAGGTAAAATAGAAATACTTGTTAAGCACCCCAGGTCAAAATTTGAGCTACTTCTTAAATATCAGAAAGCCACATTTGTGTTTGTTCATAGGCAATCTATTTCATATATAGATCTTCCTTATTTTGCACTGATAGATATTTCAGAAATTTATTTATTCTACACAATTATGGACCCACATAGGCCTTAGAGACATTGTAGAGAAATGAATATCAAACTGTGGCTCCAGTAACTCAGTAGCTTTGCTGCTGAGAAACCAGAAATAATCACAAGCAACTCTGCTTAGCTAGAGCAAAGATTCTAAGCTCTGACATCCCCAAAATGATTTGGGAGAACTGAAATCAGTCTTTCCAGTTTACAAGATACATGGGCTACCAAGGGATCCTGTTACATTTTAGGCTGGAGAAGAAAGAGAAAAGAAGAAAGAAAAGAAAGAAAAGAAAGGAAAGAAAAAAGAAAAGAAAAGAAAAGAAAAGAAAAGAAAAGAAAAGAAAAGAAAAGAAAAGAGAAGAGAAAGAAAAGAGAGAAAAGAAAAGAAAAGAAAAGAAGAAAGAAAGAAGAAAGAAAGAAAGAAAGAAAGAAAGAAAGAAAGAAAGAGAAAGAGAGAAAGGAAGAAAGAGAAAGAGAGAAAGGAAGGAAGGAAGGAAGGAAGGAAGGAAGGAAGGAAGGAAGGAAGGAAGGGAGAAAGAAAGAGCGAGCGAGCCCATTGCTCAGGGATAAAAATTAGAGAGCTTTTCAGACCTCTAGCAGGGAAACACTGGTAGGACCGTAAGGATTAAGGCCAAATCCTACTGAGACATGAAAAAAAAGTGCTAAATTTTGAGTCAAATCTCAACCACTAGTATGCACAATCTATGCTGCAGGTATTTTTGCAGAATGGAGTAGAAGGTGAGAACCCAGTTTAGGAAGGGAATGAGAAGAGTGGGAGTATGTGCAATGTAGCCAAGGGATGGGCTCCTAGGTAAGTCCCCACATGCACCAAGGTGAGAATCAGTATCACTGATTAAATGTATTTGTTGGGCATGCATCGTCTCATGAAATCTTCATAATGAATATACTATGAAAAAGGCACTATTAACCATTGCCAAAAAAAACCAAACTCCCATCCTGTTTGGATTGGAAGTACTGATTGTGGTGGTGATGGTGGTGGTGGTGGTGGTAGTGATGGCTTGCTTGAATGCCCTCAAGCACATATGTGTCCACTGAGCCATCCTTGTCAACAACACACACTCGTAGAGATTGGCTGAGTTCTTCCATCAAGATATGGAGATGACCTTCAGTTGGGCCCGACTTGCCTGGCAGACCAGGGACACCTGAGCTGGAACTTATACTATTCACACAGGGAAACATGAAAACTGGCAAGTTCCTTTACCATTTAAAGAAAGGGACTTCTTCTTTCTTTTAAAGAAAGAACTTCCATTTTCTATACTAAATCTATTATATAAGTTAAATGAAAATATAATGTTTCCAGATGCTTGTCCCCGGAAATTAGGTTCCAGAGAAATTAAACATGAATTTTTAAACATCCTAAAAACCTATCTTCTTATGAAGAAAGCTTTTTGTTCTTCTCACTGTTAAAACAAGATAAAGTCTGTCTCGATTTGAACTTAAGTAGGGCCTTTTCCCCACTTGTCGGTGCTCACAGAATAGTCTTTGTTGACCATTGTACCTCTGGCCACAAAATATAAATAGCTTTACCTCACCAGCTCATTCTTGGCATTTTTTTCCTTCTAAACCTAATCCATTACCATTGTTTCGTGCAACGTGGGTTCTTTTCAAGGCTAAATCACGTTTTCTGTCTTATAAATTCTATTTCCTCACCATTTTACATCTGTGAAAACTGAAGCTTAGGGAAGGTGAATATACCGAGGTTCACACACATCTGAATTGGCAAATCAGAACTTGAACCCAGGTCTGCTGACTCCCATTGCCCTGCTCAGACTTGCTACACTATTCTGCCTTTCTCAAGTGCTGATCGAACCACTGAGGCAATGATAAGGTCTATATGAGCAAGAAATATCAAGGGGTTAGCAGTCTATATTTCTATGTAGAAGCTAGTTTTTTAAATTCAAAGTTTTGGAAAATGAGTTATGTTAAACAAGATCTTACTGTTTCTGAGCCTATTTCTATACCTAGAAGGTGCATTAGAAATTTAAGCAACTATGCAAAAATGCCAAAGACACAAGAAAGCTATACCACTATGTTCCTTCTGAAAGAAGCAAATTCCTTAATGTGGTCAACACATCTCTGGCACGAGGCTACTAGATATGAACCAAAGATGACTCTTGGTGTCCACAAGAGGCAGCATTATATAGCAGTTGTGAATGCAGACTACCTGAAGGAGAATCCCTGGTCCACCTCTTTTTAGGTGTGTGACCCTGGGCAAATTTCCTAATCTCTCTCTGCCCTAATTTCCTCATTTATGAAATAATAATAATAATAATAATATCTATCTCACAGGCTTATTGTGAAGATAAAATAGGTTAATATACATAAGGTGCTAATAAGCATGCTTATTATTTAGTGAACACTCAATAAGTTACTTTTACCATCAACAGGTGAAATGGAGTTAACAGATGTATCCACCCTCTGCTCTTATCATCTTAGACTGGCAGGTATGCAGTGCTGAATGGCATACAGAATGATCAAAGACAACATAGGCTGGTTTAAAAAACACACAAGTTACTTTTGCATGTGGGATAAGTATAGAAAGGCTGCTAGTCACATTAGGTATCCTTACTTAAAGTTGGCTGGCCTGACAAATGATCTACCTTCTTGATGGAAGAACCCAGCTAATTCTTAAGAGAATGTGATGCTGACAAGATTTGTCCAAGTAAAGTGCAGTGGGGCTATGGAAAGCCAGGCAGTCCTGTTCAGGATTTGCTTAGTTCTGTGCATACTTGTTATTTTACCTACTGACCATTTTTCTGTTCTTCAGGGTACCCTGCCCTGAAGATTTCTCTAAATTTCTGTAGAGAATCATCCCTTACTGACCTTGTCTGGCTCCAGTGGTGACCCAACCTCAAAAGGGGCCATGCAACGCCTTTGCCCTCTCCTTTGGCTTAAGATCAGGGATGTAACCCAAGAGGATCTAGTCAGAGTGAATGCCAGTACTTGAAGGGAGTTCCCAGAAGAAAACTGCTTTCACATCTACTGTATTTTTTAACCTAGGAAGATGTGGCCTAGGACTTCTGGGTGATTTTTTCTTCTTCTTCTAGAAACTGAGAATAAAGACAACAGAAAAAGAGATAAGGAGTAAAGAGAGGGATAAAGTCTTGGTTTGAGCCTCTGAGTAAGCTGCACTTAAAATGAGACCATCTTCTGGATTTTCAAGTTATTTGAGCCAAAAATTTTTCCTGTTTTTTTTTTTTTCTAAGCCAGCTAGGATTGGTTTTTTGTTCCATTCAACAAAAAGAATCCTGATGGTTGAAGGCATCATTTCTGTAGCCAACGAAAACTAGAAGAGTCAAATCTGGCAGACTCATAGAGCATGCTATATGGCATTCTGATGTCTTTGATTGGATCTTTGCATATTCATACTCATGTTTGTAACTAATGCACATCTAATTAATGGAGGATAGTCAGAAGAAAGGCAGACAGGGGCAAAGGGGCCCCACTGTAAGAGAAAACTACCCTTAAAAGGAAAAAAAAAAAACCCATCCTGTTATTTCAGCTTTACTCAGTGCCCCAGCTTTAAGTCTTCCTACTGGAAGAACTTACATGTATATGACTGAAAGCAAGGGAATGGGCCTAGGCATTCTAACTCAGGCCCTGGGAGGGCAGCTGAACAGCCAATGGGATATGTAAGTAAAGAACTTGATGTGGTGGCCTGTGGCTGGTCAGTGTGCCTTAGGGCAGTGGTCGCCACCATCCTCTTGATCCTAGAGGCTACAAAACACCACCCAGGAAGGAGTCCTCCATCTTTTCCTACATGAACAACCACCTGATAGGTAGATGAGCATGTGGACCAAAATCTGACTGAGTGACAGGTGCATGGAAGGTTAATCAGATTAAAACAGCCTGCAAACAATCTCATAAAAACTCCTCAATTTAGAAACTCTGATGGTAACCGTCTTGAGTCCTCGTCCTCTTCAGGATCTTTGTACTAGGACTCAACAAACTTTACTTTGCTGCCCACCACTCTTCATCTGGTCTACCTCTTCATTCTTCAAACTGGCATGACCAAGAACATCAGGCACGAAAGGAAAAGAAATCCTGAAATATAATTTTGATAGTGTTTGATATTTTTCCTAAATATCCGTAAATAATCTTTCCCAAATATCTTTAGTTTTATATATATGGATATCAAGTCTCCATTACTTTTGAGTATGTCTATAAGCTGCACAGATCAAAATTGTTATTTTATGACAAGTCTTAAGCAAAAAAATGAAATAAAACAAAATCTAATTATCTATTCTAGAATACGAATCAGATCAAAAACAAATACAAAAATAAAATGAAATAGTGAAAGATCTTTGTGACTTTTCTTTAAGCTCCAACATATTTTGATAAACTAATGCAAATGTCTAGTTTTAGGTATGTCACTATGCTAACTTGTAAAAGGCATACTGTAGCACAGACACTGTAGTATGAGTGCAATCAGGAAAAAAAAACTACATAGTAGGTTTAAAGAGGATTGTTAATATAAAGAATTATTACATATACTATAAGTAACTATGGGATATAGGGAAACTCAATATGACACCCAAGGAAGAACAAATTTAGAAGTAATCAGATTATTGGAGGTGTGGTTTGGTTATTGTATAGCAGAGAATTTCACTGGTTCAATCAGGCCTGAGCTGGTCTAGAGTTGCTGCTTAAGAAATAGGCAACTCCACAGTACAAGTGGGAAAGTCGAAGAACAGCAACCAGTAACATGGGGGTAAACTGTGAGTCTAGGTACTGCTGTCAGACAAGAGGTCTTCAGAGCATAGGAGCACACTATAGCTCTGGCTATCATGCCAAAAAAGCCATGGGAAGCTAATAGCCAGGATGAGGCTACAAGACCTTGGAAGAACTATTTTGGGCCTGTGGCTGTGGCAGGAGCCACCCAATGTCCTGACAACCACACTACCAATCCCTAGTTCCACACAAGTGACTGGAAAAGAGCTTCTTCCTCCTGCAATATCCATTCAGTGTCCTCTCCTGGAAGAACATGTTATTCACTTTACTGGAGAAATACTTGGGGGCACTTGAGTGGCTCAGTTGGTTAAGCATCTGACTCTTGATTTCAACGCAGGGCATGATCTCAGGATGATGAGATCAGCCCCACGTGGAGCTCTGTGCTGAGCACGAAGCCTGCTTGGGATTCTCTTTCCCTCTCCTTCAACCTCTCCTCCCTGCTCACATTCCTTCAGAAACTAACATTTATTGAGTACCTACTAACAAGAAAAGATTTTTAAAAAATACAATCCATGTCTCCAAGGGACCAGAGCAGATGTGAACAAGGAAACAATTGAAATGCAATATGATGGGACTCTAACAGAGATGTGTTCACCAAATCAAGCTTTGCCTGTGGAACTCAAGAGTGCTTGCATTAGGCAGATTAACTTCACTATGTTGTAGCACAGCAGTGTTGTGAAGCTTATAGCAAGTAATTTATTACTAAAAATGATTAATATGTTGAGGTTTGCATAATTTTTGTGAATTTCAGAGCAGTTAAGGTATTCTCTATAATATCACTTTTATGTTCTTAAATGCTGATAGGCTTTCATTAAAGGGCAAAAACTTCAGGAACTACACATAACCCAAGTGTGTATGATTTATGCTGCTGCCATAATCTTGATGTACCCATAGGAATATGTTATATTCACAAGACTATTGCATTTGATGTGGAATAAAGGGCATATAAGGCTTTCAGCTGGCCTTAGACTTTTATGATCCTGAAATTTCTAATTCAATGCAATTAAAAAGAATAAAAATACAACCTTGCCCAGAGATAGGAATCTAAAAAAGGAAATTGCACTTCTCAGTCTGAAATTTAGACAGGAGATGAGATATGAGCTAGAGAATATTGGCTTGAAAGTCAGTATGTTAGCTTCTGTTGAAGTCATGGGATTACACAGAAAGGGACTGTAAGTAAAGAACAAATGATTGTCTTAGGTTTGATTCCTTAGAAACAGTCTAAGATGGGAAATTTTTGTTCAAATCACTTACTGATTTATTCAAGAGGAGGAGAGTAGAAGAAGTAAGGATAGTGCAGAGGGAAAAAGCTAAGCAAGGATGTGGTCTCAGATAGAGCCTAGCTTCAAATTAATCTCATAGAGAGGCCTGAGTCAGCACTGTACCAGAGTTGGCCTCACCTTGAGGCAAGGAAGCTAGCTTTTTATAGCCCTTCTCCCATCAGAGAGTGGTTAGCTGCAGACTACTTTGGGAAGGGAGCTGAGCATGACTTCTAGGAGAAGTGGCTCTTTATTTAGGCAATTCTTCAGAGAAGGGGGTCAATTTTGAACTGCTAAAACACTGAGAGCCTCTGAGGAGTTGGGTGTGCTGGCAGGTAAAAGGGATCTGAATGGGTACAGTTCAATATCAAAGAATGAACCCTGGGGAATCAGAATAGAGGAAGAAGACCTTTGAGGGAGGCCAACAAGAAGTCTAAGAAAAATGAAAATAATCAAGAGAATGGTAATAGTAGGTAGCAGTCATACTAGGTGCATCTCAATATTATAACCAATACCACACTATTGCAAATATCGCAGAATGGAACAGTTCAAAATAATTCTCCGTAGATATCTCATTGTCAGGTCCTCAGATCATTACTCTAAATAGAATATAAATATATATATTTTTTTAAATTACACATATCTTGCATTGTTTTCTTTTGTTTTCTAAAATTATCTGTATAAATAAAGCAAAAAAAAAAAAAATCTACACCAGAAGCAAGGATGGTCATTATTATCTTGTCCTTGGCAAGATGCCAATTGTAGAGAGCATGGCCCAATAATTAAGCAATCTATCTGGAATGCAACAATCACATAGAGGGAAACTTGGCAGTGATTTCTAGCTCTGTTGGCTTCTTACCTGCTGTCACTGTAAGTCTTTGGGTAAATTTTTTTTTAAAGTCTTACACTTACAAATGAGATGCTAACCTACACAATAATAAAATAAAATGGAAAAAAATAATCCACAATTAAATAAGAAAGAACATGTAGCAATATCCTAGTGACTTGTGATTATCCCATCCTGGGGGAAAAAAGGCAAACCATAAGTAGTTTTGTTTAGATTATTATGTTGCTTTATTATATGAAGTAAATAAAAATTTATACTGGCTGGAAATTAAAACCTTTGATTCCTAATTTTATTAAACATTGCTTCTTTATTAAGTTTAAACCACATGAGCCAGTATTAATTGTTTAAGCAAGTCTTAGGACTTATGTACATGGTTCATGAAATATAGTCAAAATGCACTGTTATGCTTCCACCTCCCACCACCCTTTAAATACATTTAATGAGGTTACTGTATCCTCTGCTTTTGGCCCTAAACTCAAATCAGTATAGTGTTTTCCCTGGCATTTGTTGAGCGCACAGTCCTAAGCTACCTTCACACTCTCTTGGCATAACAGATATTTACACCTGCCTTTCTCTGATGAGGCAAATTTGTAGATTCTTCAGAGATGTCCAGGATTAGAGTGGACTCTTAGATATGGTTCCTTGATCTAGCAAATCCATTCTCTTTCAGGGTTTGTTATACCCTTCCTAGTGTCTACTATTCTGGCAGTCACCTCTAACTTCTCTTTAAATTCCTTCTAGGCTATCCTACTGGGCAGCATTAGGACAGCCTGCATTCCAGCTCCCCCGAGCCTCTAATCCACTCTAGTCTAGAATAACACTTCCTCAGCCTTGGCCTCCACAACCTCCAGAACTATAGGGTAAACCCAATGTCTCCTTTGGTTCATTTACCAGTAGATCTCCAATCAACCTTTCTGAGTAATCTCCTTGAATCCCTCCCTCTTAACATAAGGTGAAGGGGGACACGCCCCATGGAAAGAGAAAATCATAGGTTTTTTTTCATTCCATTTTAAACTTCCTACAGCATCATGTTTCATGACTCACTTTAGTATCTTGCAAATATAGTACTGTCTCAGTTAAAACCTCCAATTTAGTTTCCTTTTACATTTAAAAGCCAATGGAAAATAAGCCCCATGTCTTAGGTAAAAGCTTTGGGGGGTTGCAATAGTGAGAACATTAGGATTTTAATAAATGAAAGGATGGGAGAGAATGGGCAAAGCCCAGGGCTGAACCCTGGTTTCAGAAAATTATCACATGGTCCTAAGGAGATCCCTGAAATCCTAGCAACCCTATTCATACAGAAGTCTTGAAATTTGTGAGTAACCTGTCTTAGAGCCTCCTGTGGAGAATTAAGGGGTAGAGTGAGCTGGCCCCCTAACTAGAAGGTCTACTTCTCTCTAATTCTTTGACCATATATCCTCCATAAAGAAGCCTCTTTTTTCCCCAAAAACTATTTGTATTTAGTATTAAATTCAATTGGCAATTGAAGGTGGGTTGGGAAGTCCAACTCAGGTCAACTAAAACAACTTTTTAAAGCCTCATTAAACTTAATATTTAAAGAGAATCACTTTCTCACTTGAAATCTTCAGGTAATTACTTTAATTCTCTGTTTCCCTCTACTAGTGTGGAACTGTTCTGAGCTAAATAGCAAGAAAAAAATCTGGGATAGAAATACATCTAATCTTAATAAGATCTGGATAATTGGCTTACAGGATACACTTCCAAAAATTAACTAAATTTTGCATTCGACCATAACTCATAGGCTTCTTTATAATTTGTATTTCCTTGCTTTTAAAACTCTAACAATATACCCAAAGCTGCACAGTTTATAAACCAAGAGGCTGAGCTAATGTCTTATGTTTTTTCTTTCGTAGAAAAGACTATCTTGGGGGACCCATAAGGATATGAAATTTTTCTTCCAAAGTAATAACTTTATCATATTACACTAGAACTAAAATATAACATTCATACATATCATATTACACCAAACTCCAAAGATGCTTGAAAGTTTTCCACATTTATCTAGAATAATTATGAAACCACTAGAATCACTTTGCATAAAAATTTATTCCTCAGTAGTCTTTCTTTAGCCAATTATCACCTTGAAAGAATTAAGGAGAAGAAAAATATAATCATAAAATCTAATGCAAGAGATTATATGGCTTATGAAAGACGCCCTTTTTATTTAACAGACTTATGGAGAAATTTGTTGGCTATATCTTCATCAGCTGGCTAGACCCTGAACTTTCAAAACGTGATTAATTTCAACCACTTTAAAGTTTCAGGTAAAAAAATAGAAAATAAAAAAAATAAAGTTTCAGGTAAAAAAACAACCTAATTTCAGGCAAATTTAAACATTTCCTCCAAAAAAATTGTTATACTCAGAAATCAATAAACAATCAAACTTGTTCACAGTGCTAATTGCCTAGAAATCATCTTTGAAGTATTTACAGAAGAATAATTTCATTGAGGTAGCAGTAACAAATTCCATTTTTCTTAACTATTGTCAAAACTTTAACATAAATGTGTAAAACTTTTCTAAAAGACTCTTTCCCCAAATCACCTTTTGCATAATAGCAAAAGTATTGAAAGCAGAGCTCAAGTTTCAAAAAGAAAAATGTTGTAGGGAAGAGGTTAGGCAGGGTGATGAGAGACATTCATGCAAGCTAGAAAAATAAGAGGAAAGAAAAAAGAAATCTTAAATTTTTATTGATGTTCTTATGAGGCTTACTGCTGAAAGAAGTTAAGCACTCAGCATTTCAATGATTCCTTTTTTTTTTTTTTTTAACAGCAGTAAGAAGAATGTAGAGAACAGTGACACATTCACCTTAACCTGTTGTTAGCCTTCTGAGAGCAGTCCTTGGAAGTCTTCCTCCAACACCATCCAGCTTCATTTTTCTGGCCTCTCTACTTGCATTGATATTTCAAAAAGAGTATATACCTAAAATCAGAAACATTTATTACTTTTAAGTTTCTATATCTTTACAGTTTCTATATCTTTACAGTAATACATCTCAAATATTGTAGTGCATAAAATTCATAAAACTTGTTAAAAATACAGAATCCAGCACATAAATCATCACTGCAATCTTCACTGATGATTCTTAAGCAATAGATCCACATCTTAAGAAATGTATATCTTTGTCAAGGCTTGAACTACATTAAGAAAAACACTGATCTAATTTTGAGGTTCACATGTAAGTTATCAAGAAGCTGTTGTTAGGAAGACTACAATCCATTTTCATCTCTGGTGTCTTGAAAGTATTGTTAGAAGAATCAAAATAAACACAGAGAAATGATGATAGATAGATAGATAGATAGATAGATAGATAGATAGATAGATGATAGATAGATAGATAGATAGATAGATAGATAGATAGATAGATAGATAATAGATGACAGATCTAATGGGAAGAAATTCAAGGACAAGTGGGAAGTGAGAAAAGGAGATGAAGAGAGAAGAAGATAAGAATTTTTTTAAAAAAGGCAGCTAAGATTAGATCTACATAAGTAAGAACAATCTTAATTTTTACATTAAATTGATCAGTTGTTTAGCAACATATGGTTATGTTTAGTACCATATAGACATACTTCCTTTAGCTACTTCAGAACAGGATATAGTCCTTCAGGATCTATCTACTTTTAATCATCCCTCCATGTCTATCTCCCTTCTCCATCATCACCTTCCCTCTCTTAGTTTTCTTCTCCTTTCTGATTTCTTTTTCTCTCTCCAGTGATTTCTTCCTGGTGACTTTATCAATTTGCTATTTTATTATATCATGTTCCTACACCAACCTTAAGCACAGTCACTTTTATAGTGTGATTAAATGGACTTCTGTCAATATCATGGCTGCCCCATTCCCTCTGGCTGAAATTTTAGAGCTTTTTTCCTTTAGGGTAAGTATTGCCTTACCCATCAATTTCTCTTTTAAAAATCTGTATGCTTCTGGAAGGGATATATACCTTCTGGAATATGAACTCACTACCAGCTAGAAGCCCTTCCTCCCTGACAGGGACCAGTGGTCATGGCGTTGGGCATCTAACTGACAGGGAAGGCATCTTGACCTACTCTAAAATCTGGAGAACTCTCACAATACATACACAATATAAATTGAGGAATTGATTTTTCCATCTTCAATTAATTGTTTTGGACAAACTTTTGATTGCTGGGAATAGCAAAGTTCAGCATGAAAGCATTTCCTTGGATTTTTTTTAAGACATGTAGACTCATACACATTCAAGAGACGATCTGAAGAGAACAGTAATCTATCATTTAATGGAATTTAACAATGAATTTAGCAATCTTTTGAAAAAAATAGCCTTAATACACACACACACACACACACACACAGGACCTTAAGAATCATATAACTCAGTATCTCTACCTCCTTTCTTGCCTAAAAATGTTCTACAAACTATCTTAATAAAAACCCAATCTATCATTGCATTAGGCAATGATCATTGCTGGGAAATCTTTCCAAATATCTACTAAAACTTCATGTTATGGCATATTTTTTTTCCTTTTATTTTGTGCACACTGAAAATGAATAATCATGACCCTTTATTTAACACTTTTCCATAATCTGTACTTAAATACAGAGGCTATTCTTGTGTCTGTTTTCTCTTTTATAATTTAAGCAATCCTTCGCAGAGGTCCTACTAAGAATTTTTATTGCTTCCCCTTCCTTACAACTGCTCACAACTAGAATCATTATTAAAGCTCATTTTCATATACTGCTTATATTTTCAGGGAAACTTCTTTAGCATTTAAAAAATATTTTTAATATTTGGCCCTTAAGAAACAGCATTTTTCAACATAACTAGAAACAGAAAATGATTAAAGTTTAAATTCATTAGGCACTCAATAAATGTTTATTGAATTTAGCTGAAGTGTCATGAATTTTTCTATTTTTAATCTTCATTATGATTTATTTTCTATTTTCACTCATTATGAGAAAACATTTCCATATTCCAATACAGTAGTTAGATTTAATTTTTTCCTCCCTTGGATAATTCTTTATTCTCTGTTATTATGTGTAATATTTCAAACTAAAGTGTTCTTACTGCAAGTTTCTGGTCTCCACATGTCTTTTTATTGCAACAAATAAATGAATAACTTCTCTTCTTAATAGTAATTCTTACCACCTACTTGACTTATAGGAACATTGTGAAGATTGATTACTAAAGCACTTAAAATTCCTTGTTTCTGTTTAAAAAGACCAAAAAGAAAAAGATTGTATAATAGGAGACTGTATTTATTTTTCTGTTTTTCTAGACATCCTACAATAATTCCTTAAAGAATTCTTTTCTCCCTTTTGCCCTTACGATAAAAATTATGAGTAAACATGAATTTCATAGAATATGGAACCCTGTTAGTAGGAGCTCATTCATTTCTATCTGTTACAAAGGATAGGTTCACCATTGTCCATTCAAAAAACAACTAAATGAGGCATGACCAGACCAACTGATTTCAAATTCAGATATAGCAATTTAATAGTGTGTCTCAGCAGTTGGCCATTTCATAGCTATACCATCAACCAGTAGAAGAAATGTTGTCTCTTAAAATAATGGACTAGAAAGCTCTCTAACTAGGAAATTTGACATTTTCAGACATATTTCTACTTTCCTCTATGGTGATTCTCCCTTTGTATTACTATTCATCAGTCAGTTCCAATGTTTGTTTCTTTTGTCATTTTGCATGTGTGGTATAATAAGACTAAACCTGACATCAGGAAACCTGGGTTGAAACCCTTCTCTACCACTTCCTAATTGAGTGACCTGGAGCAAGTGTCTCTAAATCTAAATAATCTCAGATGGGATAGGAGAATAATATTTTCCCCATGACTCATAAAGTTTTTGAGAGGATGGAATTAGAAAATATAAGTGAAAGCAATATACATTTCAAGTCGCTTTATGATGCCAGCCTATTGAGCTTTGTTAACACTTTATATCAGAATTCTTTGCTTCAGTCATATCATAATTTTCACATAAGAAACAAGTGGAGGAAAAAGTCATTTGCTAACTTAACAGTTCTTCCTATTTACCGAGCCTTGATCTACATGTAGATTTAGACACTAATTTTACGACAGGCTTCAAACACCTATCAATATCTTACATATTCCTTCCAATGCACCAACCAGCAGTCTTGTCTCTGCTACCCCTCCCTCTGGCCAACTCTACTACTTCCACCTGAAATGGTTTCCTTTAGCCATGTCTAGTGAAGTCCTATTAATCCTTCAAAACCAGCTTATAAGTCATTTCTTTATTACATATTCCTCAATTTTTTCAAATTAAAAGTAAACTTTTGAAATTTATTTTTGTTCTTAAAGCACCTCTATTTATATTACATATACTCCAGTATTCTCTCTAAGACTATGACCAAATTGGGTTGAAGGAAGGAATTATTTCTAATTCACTGCATATCTTAGTGCCAAATAGAGGTACTTGAACATAAAATTTACTGAACAAAAAAGAAAAAAAATTTACTGAACAAATCTCAGTTACTCTTAGTCATTTGTCTCACACAAACTAGTCTTTTATTTGTTTTTACCATATCTGCTACACAAGGCTGTATTAGGATATAATTTTCCACTGCCAATGAACCCAATTTAAATGCTTCAGTCCTTTACTAAAAACTCCGCATTGTTATCCCTCTCATCTTTCTTAACTCCTTACATATTACTTACCCAGTGTTCCTCCTTCTTATCATCCTGGAGGATATTTTAAAATCCAATCTCTAAAAAAAAATAAAAAATAAAAAAAATAAAATCCAATCTCTATTTTCCCATATCTTTTGCACCTCATGAAATATCCTTCTTTGTCAATCATTTCAAAATCTGGCTTAAAAATTTGCTCTCCTAAGAAGCCTTATCTGATTAACTCTTTCATATACTTCTTTGCAAACCCTAAGCTCATAGACACCAGGACAGTATCCTTACGAAATGAAGGAGAATGTATGACTCTATACTAGAACTACATTAGGATATACTACCTCAAAGCAAAACTACCTTAAGACAGTTTATCCATATCCTTCAGGGTTTGTTTGTAAAGTATAAAACTAATGACTGTAGAGCGTATATTTTTTTAACAGTATATATACACATTTTTCATCCTTACGTTTTTATGAATGTGAATAGTATTTCTTGAAGTAGAGATTTTTGCACTTTGCTAAGGTTTACACTATGAAGACAATATGTGCATGCATTCTTAGTCATTTATCATAATGTCTTTCTGGAAATCATTTTGTAAATTAGATTGCCATAATGTGAATCAAAATTGCTCTTTGAAAGACTACAGCATCAGTAATGAATTCTGACAAAGAACCCAGAATCAAATTACTCACAGATATGACTAATAGTATTTTAAGACATATTAAAATATAAGACTATTTAATAATTCAAAAAAGTTTTACTTTCAGGGACTCCCTGGGTGGCTCAGCCCTTGAGTGTCTGCCTTTGGCTCAGGGTGTGATCCTGGAGTCCCAGAATCGAGTCCCACATCAGGCTTCCTGCATGGAGCCTGCTTCTCCCTCTGCCTGTGTCTCTGTCTCTCTCTGTGTGTCCTTCATGAATGAATAAATAAAATCTTTAAAACAAAAGTTTTAATTTTAACAATAAAGTATAACTCATTTTCTATGAAATTTTTTAAAAGACCTAGATCATATACTAATTTTCAAGGGTTCTGAGAGGACATAAAAATATTTTAATCAAATATGCCAGGCTGGTTATAATAAACAGTTAACAGTTATTTTCCTAAAAATTAGTGGGGCACACCCCCCATCCTAAGATCATAACTAAGCTTTCAGTCTGGCAACACACTTCCCTTATACTGAGTGGCCAAAGGCCCTTGACCTGGTCTCTGATCCATGTACAATCTATAGATGGTAAAACTGAAAAGCAAATATGCAAAGCCAAATAGTGCTGGTAAACATGAAAGAACACAGGCTTTGGAATAAGTCCATTTGGTTACACATTCCACCTTGTAGTTGTTCAAATGCAGGTTACCTATTTAAACTCTAACCTTCAATTTCCATAGCTGTAAATTGAGAACAATTATACTTAATAACAACTAAGTGGTTGCTCAAAATCAAGTGAAATAAAAATGCATGATGTGCTCAGTAGGTACCAAACATATAGTAAATATTAATAAACACTTATCATTATTATATCATCATCATGGTACAGAGCACATTCGCCCACCTACACATGGTAAATAACCTAACATATGCTCTCCATCCCTACTTCACATCAAGGAGAACAATTAAGTTCTCTCCTCAATGCTAGGGATATAATATAATAAACCTAGACTGACCTCAACAAAGGGCCTTGTGAGCTAGCTAAAAGCAGGAAGAATGCTAGCTCATAAATTCTGACAGACACATGTCATATGAATAGATATAAAATCTCCTTTTCTTACTAAGGAGTGTTATTTATTTATTTATTTATTTATTTATTTATTTATTTATTTATTTGAAAATTTCCAAACTATGATAGTCTCACAGATGCTCCATAATTTGGAACTTGGAGCACTTGATCTTTCATTTGTTCAAGGGCTGGAGCCAAAGCAAAACTGAATCTAGTCTTGGACATTTTTTACTTTGCCTATGGCTAACCCTATAGAGTAGCTACCTCTTCAATACAGTTTTTAATTCCTTAATTTTAATAAAAGTATGAGAACTCTATACTCCATTCAGTATATATTAAGACATAGGAATCTTCCTTTCATCACAAACATGGAATAACCCCAACTAAGGATTTTGCCAGAAGTTATCAGTACTATTCCTCAAAAGCCTTTATGGAGCATGGTCCACAAAGGGTGCAATTCTATTCTTTTGCTCCTTTATGTGCTATGCAAGGATCAATTCAGACTATACCATCTGGGCCTTCCATAGAATTACTTTTGTTAAACTATGCTTTAGTTTAAGTTATCTATTCTACATATACATTCTACATCTATTCTACATTGTATCTACTCTACATAGGTTAATTATCTATTCTATATTATTCACTTTTTTCACTTTATGTCTCCTTTGTAACAAGCACAGGAAATATTTTTCCAAAACTTCAAGCAGTTGTGTTGTGGTTTTTTAGATATATTTTATCATATATGGACAATGTGAATCGTTCAATTTGTCCTAATTTACTGTTTTGACTCATTAGGAAACTTAGAATTGACTTGGTGTCCCACCTTTAGACACTGAGAGATGTTCATACCATGTATTCCTACATTTCTTGTAATCTCATTTTATTATTCTTCCTTATTTCCTTTCACTTTGTCTTTTATTTTTTTTTAAAAAAGTCAGACTTTATTTTTCTTTTTTTTTTAATTTTTAATTATTTATTTATGATAGTCACAGAGAGAGAGAGGCAGAGACACAGGCAGAGGGAGAAGCAGGCTCCATGCACTGGGAGCCCGATGTGGGATTCGATCCTGGGTCTCCAGGATCGCGCCCTGGGCCAAAGGCAGGCGCTAAACCGCTGCGCCACCCAGGGATCCCTCACTTTGTCTTTTATATTTTTTTTCAGTTCTTATGTCATTGTACTATAATTTTCTTGTCCCCTTAGAATTTAGGAGAGGAATTTTCAGGCATGCCTTAGATTTTTTTAAGCTGTGTCATTAATTTACTGGTAGCAAAGAGAGATTCTATCATCATGAGATTCATTTCCCAGATTCTCACATATATCTGCCAATCCAGACCACTAGCCCTAATACCTAAATAATTTTTACCAAAGTAAATAGATCCATATATACTCAGAATTATATCAGATAGGAGTTCTGGGTTAACTTATTGTACTTATAGCCTCTAAACTTTTTTCACCATCATCATCATGACCAACCACTTGCCATTCCTATCATGATGCAACTGAAGTGTGCTGTCTTTTTTTTTTTTTAGTTAGTTTTTTGAGTATAATTGGTGATGTCAAATTAGTTTCACATATACAACTTAGTGATTCAACTTCTCTATATGGTATGTTATGCTCACCACAAATGTAGCTACCATCCGTCCTCATGTAAATGGCAATTACTATATTGCCTATGATGTACCTTTTATCCCCATGACTTACTCATTCCATAACGAGAAGCCTGTGTCTACCACTCGCCTTCATCCATTTCACCCATCCTCCCAACTCCTTTCCTCCAGCAAATATCAATTTGCTCTTTGTATTTATAGGTTTGATTCTACTTTTTGTTTGTTTTATTTTTTAGATTCCACATATGAATATAATTATATGGTATTGGTCTTTTTCAATCTGACTTATTTCACTTAGCATCATGCCTTCTGGGTTTAACTATTTTGTTGCATGGCAAGATCTCTTGTTTTTGTATGGCCAAGTAATATTCCATTGTGTGTGTGTATGTGTGTGTGTGTGTGTGTGTGTGCGCGCGCATAATCACACCTTTCTTACCCATTTATCTATTGATGGACACAAGTTGTTTCCATGTCTTGGCCATTGTAAATAATGCTGCATTACCATAGGAACCCATATATTTTTTTTCAAGTTAGTGTTTTCATTTCCCAGTAATGGAATTATTGGATCATATGGTATTTTTTCTAATTTTTTGAGGAACCTCCATACTGTATTCTACAGTGGCTGCATCATTTTACATTCTCCACTCCCAACAGTGCATCCTTGTCAATACTTACTTTTTGTCTTTTCTTACAGGTGTAAGATGATATCTCATCATAGTTTTGATTTGCATTTCCCTGACGATTAGTGATGTTGAGCAACTTTTCATGCGTCTGTGGGCCATCTGTATGTCTTTGGAAAAATGTCTGTTCAGGTCCTCTGCTCATATTTTAATTGGATTATTTGGGTATTTTTGGTGTTGAGCCGTATAAATTCTTTTTATATTTGGAATAATCAATTCCTTGTTGGATATAGCATTTGCAAATATCTTCTCCCATCAACAGGTTGCCTTTTTGTTTTGTTAATGGTTTCCTATGCTGTGCAAAAGCTTTTTATTTTGATGTAGTCCCAATAGTTTATTTTCACTTTTGTTTCACGTGCCCTAGAAGACATATCTAAAAAATATTGGTATACTCAATATCAGGGAAATTACTGCCTTTCTTCTCTTCTAGGATTTTTATTGTTTCAGGTCTCACATTTAGGTCTTTAATCTATTTTGAGTTTATTTTTGTATGGTGTTAGAAAATGGTCTAGTTTCATTCTTTTGCATGTAGCTGTCTAGTTTTTCCAGCATAATTTATTGAAAAGACTGTCTTTTTCCTCGTTGTATACTCTTGCCTCCTTTGTCATAGATTAATTGACCATATAAGTATTGGTTTATTGCTAGGCTTTCTATGCAATTCCATTAATTTATATGTCCATTTTTGTGCTAATACCAAACTGTTTTGATTACTATAGCTACGTAGTATATTTTGAAATATGGAATTGTGATCCCTCCAACTTTGTTCTTTCTCAAGACTCCTTAGGCTATTTGGGGACTTTTGGGGTTCTCTACAATTCTTAGTACTTTTTGCTCTACTTCTGTAAAAAATGCTGTTGGTATTTTGATAGGGATTACATAGAATCTGTAGACAGCTTTGTGTAGAAAAAACATTCAAACAGTATTAGTTCTTCCAATCCATGAGCATGGAATATCTTTCCATTTTTTTGTGTCATCTTTCAGCTTCTTTCATCATTTTTTAAAAGTTTTTAGTGTATAGTCTCTCACCTCCTTGGTTAAGTATTTTGTTCTTTTTGGTTTAATTGTAAATGGAATTATTTTCTAAATGTCTCTTTCTGCTACTTCATTACTAGTGTATAGAAATGCTACCCATTTCTGAGTATTAATTTTTTTTAATATGCCGTGACCTTACTGAATTCATTTATCAGTTCTAGTAGATTTTTCATGAAGTCTTTAGGGTTTTCTATATATATATATATAGAATGTCATCTCTCTTCTTTCTTACCAATTTGAATATTTTTTCTTTCTTTTTCTTCTCTGATTACTGTGGCTAGAACTTCCAGTGTTGAATAAAAGTGGTGAGAGTGGACATCTTTGTCATATTCCTAATTTTAAAGGAAAAGCTCTCTGTTTTTCACCATTGAGTATGATGTTAGCTATAGGTTTTCCATATATGGCCTGTATTATATTAAAGTATGTTACCTCTAAACCCACTTTGTTGAATTGTCATGTTGTTAAATTTTGTCAAATACTTTTTCCACATCTATTGATATTATATGATTTTTATCCTTTCTTTTATTCATGTGGTACATTACTTTCATTGAAATGCAAATATTGAACTATGCTTGCACCCCCAGAACAAATTCTACTTAATTGTGGTGAATGATCCTTTTAATATATTGTTGAATGTGTTTTTGCTAATATTCTGTTGAAGACTTTTGCATCCAAAAAAAAAAAAAAAAAACTTTTGCATCCATGTTCAAGGATATTATAATTTTCTTCTGAAATGCCTTTGTCTGGTTTTGGTATCAGGGTAATACTGGGTATTATTTGGTATCAGGGTACTACTGGCCTTGTAGGATGTATTTGAAAGCTTTCCTTCCTCTCTTATTTTTGAAATAATTTGAAGAGAAATATCTGGTACAATTCACCTGTAAATCCATCTGGTCCTGGACTTTGATTTTTTGGAATTTTTTTATTACGGTTTCAATTTTGTTACTAATAATTGATCTGTTCATATTTTCTTTCTTCCTGATTCAGCTTTGTAAGATTGTATGTTTCTAGGAATTAATCCATTTCTTCCCAGTTGTCCAATTTGTTGGCATATAGTTTTTCATAATATTCTCATAATTTTTTTGTATTTCTACAGTGTCAGTTGTTATTTCTCTACCATTTCTGATGTTATTTAGGTCCTTTCTATTTTTTTCTCAGTGAGTCTGGCTAAGGGTTTATCCATTGTGTTTCTTTTCAAAGAACCAGCTCTTGGTTTCATTGATTTTTTTCTATTGTTTTTGTAGCCTCTATTTCATTTTTTCTACTCTGATCTTTATTATTTCCTCCTTCCACTTAGCTTGGGTTTTGTTTTCCTTCTTTTTCTAGTTCCTTTAACTACTTAGGTGTAAGATTATTTGATCTTTTTTTTTTCTTTAGGTAGACCTCTATTCCTCTCTTAGAAATGCTTTCACTGTGTTCCAAAAATTGGACTGTTATATTTTCTTTGGCTATGTGTAATTATTTATTTCTTCTTTGATTGCTTTGTTGATCCATTTATTGTTTAGTACCATGTTGTTTAACTTCCACATGTTTGCTTTCTCCAGTTTTTTTTCTGTTTTTGTCTGGTTTGTTTATTAATATTTGCTTTATATATTTAGGTCCTCCAATGTTGGGTGTGTATTTACAATAGTTATATCCTCTTGTTGTATTGGTCCCTTTATCATTATGTAATGTCCTTCTTTGTCTCTTATTATGGTTTTTGTGGTTTAAGTCTATTTTGCTTGATATAAGTGTTGCTACTTGGGGTTCTATCTTGGTCACATCATCTAAATCAGTAATGTCATCATTTACCTGATTTCAAATATTACTGCTTACTGAACATTTTCTGTTGTCATACCAGTATCAGCCTATACAAATTAGTTATCAGGCTGGTCCTGTGGATGAGTCCCATCTACATGTGGTCTTGCCTCACAGGTTTTTTTTTACACTATGCATTTATCTGCCCTATTGCCTTGAGAGAAACAGCTTGTAGAGGCCAATTAATTTCCTTATCACCTACCTTAGCTGGTTCCTGATCTATCCTTCCACACTGGAATGAAACCCCTAAATGCTGAGCACCTAACCACCACTGTTACCACAGAAATTCAAAAATATGATATTGACTGCCACAGAGCTCTATTTAGAAAAAGTAATTAATACTAAGAAATTGCCCGTGGCTCTCCTGAAGGTTATTTCAACACTAGATAGAGATTGGATTCCTGAACTTGATAGGAAGATACACCTTTAGGGATGCCTGGGTGGCTCAGTGTTTGAGCATCTCCCTTCAGCTCAGGGCGTGATCTTGGAGTCCCACATTGGGCTCCCTGCATGGAGCCTGCTTCTCCTTCCTTTCCCTATGTCTCTGTCTCTCTCTCTGTGTGTCCCTCATGAATAAATAAATAAAATATTTAAAACAAAAATGATACACCTTTATTAGAAAACTGAAATTGAAAAGTGAAAAGTGTTGAAGTAGAAAAAGGTTATACACACACACACACACACACACATATATACTTAATGCCCTAGATACATAGTTTTAACTTTAAAAAGCATAACAGAGGAAAGAATAGTAAATTTACTGTTCTCATTTCTCACATTTTCGTAATGGTTTTCCCACTAACTTTTGAGTAAGCTTTAATGCCATGATTTTGACCAAGACTATAATATGTAAAACTTTTTAAGATTTCACAACAAAGAGTCAGGTTCAGTATGGATATTTGTGAAATAAAATGTCTAGTAAAAATAAAAAGGGCCTCTCAAAGATATTACTAATCTAACCATAAAAATTACTCAACATTAAAAATATTACCCAACATTTTATTTTTAGTCAGAAAACTCACACATACTTACACAATGTTAACCATAGAATATAATCCATCAGAATCCAGTTATTTATAGTAGGACACACCAGAAAGGACTAGAATCTAAAATTAGTTCCATTCCCTGAGGTAGTTCTTAAAATGTGTTCCGTAGACCACCTGCTTTATAATTACCTGGGAAGTCAGTTCAGAATGCAAATTCAAGGAACCCACTTCAGACTTCTAGAATTAGAATTTCTGGGATTAGAGCTCTGCAATATGATTTTTTTTTAAGATGCCTTGATTTTAAGTGCATGTAAGTCTGAGAATCACAGCAACAGAAGAAAGCAGGTGAAAAACACTCTGAGCTACAAGTAGGTATGTTCCTTGTAACAGGCAATGAAGAATATGCAAAAAAAAAAAATGTGGAAACTCAGTCCAAGCAGACAGTTGGCAAGATGAGGTAGGTATCCTCCACAAGTTCATCAATTCACTTGGGTTTAAAGCTTCACTAAATGCTTACTTTGTCAATTGCCAAGTTTTTTAACTCTATGGCTCAGTTTTTACATGTAAAATAAGAATAATAATACTCTAAATCATAGAGTGGTTATGAGGAGCAAACATTTTAACACATATAGACCACTCAGAGCAACATTCAATGCATGAGTTCTCAATATATATTAGGTCTTACTGATCACAAAGCAGTTCTCTCGAGAGATAAAAATCATTGCATCAACTTTGAAAATGATTACCCAGTTCTGTGAAACTATGTAATGAAAATACAGTATTTTACACATAAAGTGCCACATGGATATTATATATGCTATTCTTAATGATTCATTAAATAAAAGCAATTCATATTCTTTTCTCCTAAAAAGTCAACTATGTGAAATTACTATTTTACCATGTTTGGCTCAGCTGCTAAACAAAATTTCTCCTAAGATATCTCCATGAGATAGAATTTTCCCATGAAAATTTGATCACCAGGTGGAATTAATCAAGCTTTATTTCCACTGGATAGAAGTTTCTGAAATCATTTTCCCAATGCTTCATCACAGTCATAGCTTAGTTTTTTTTTTTTTAATATTCATTTCACAGTCAGAAGGCTTATGACAAAAGATGTTGCCACAGGATTTCCAGTACTTTCTATTGTTTACTTTTTCTGTGGAAAACACTGAAGTGACCTGAGATAAGCTCTAATAGAAAGAGTCAATCTAAAACTACTGGGTCCTTATCTATAAATACTGCACTGCTAACGGATAAATAACCATCATTAGCCATATCCCTGGGCTGTTTCTAAGCAAAATTGTGAGATGTAGTTTATCCATAACATCGTATTTTCCCTTTTGATATATTTCACTTATGATGCCTTCTCCATCTGCCCTTCCTAATCAAGATAATATTTTTTTGTTCTTATCTACCCACAAAGCTTGCTGTTATAATTTTACTCCACTGGAAATTATCTGTTCTATATTATATCATCCCATGACCCAGTGTTCCCTATAATGGATCTAAACTGATGGGCAGCAGTTTTGAAGGACTGTTGCAGTTACCCATATCTAGCTAAGATTTGGGGGGACTAATCCATGTCCCTATAGTTTTCTTATACCATACTATGAAGAGTAATGGTAAAAAGTATAAGAGGATGAAAAAGATGTTTAAGAGTAGGCAAATCTCTTAACAGCCATTCATGACCACCTTATTGTTCCACACCTGGAAAAGAAAACCTTGGAAAAAGCAATACACCAAGACCAAAGGTACTTTTAATAGACTAATTTTACCATTCAGACTTTATCTTTCATTGGCTCCCACTCTCATTCAACCCAATAGTTAGTCATAATTTTACCTTTCCTCTTGAATTTCACTCCTTGACTCTGAGTACATGAAAATGAAAGTCATCGAATAAAATTTCTCTCACCTTCCTGCTTTCTAACCTGAAAAGCTCCTGTGCTCCTCCTAGCTATTCTTCCTTTCCTGAGTATCGGGGTAAAACAATATCTTCCTCTTTTTGAAGGTTGATATCTATACTTAGATTCTGAGTCCTGTATACATCCATCTAACTTGAAGCTTTCTTTTTATCATTGCCTTCAAATGGCTTTCTTCTTATGCTATGTTCAGTCTTAAAAATTTCTTCCTTAACGCTGCATTCATCCCTACCTCCCTTCCCACAGTAGGGGAAGGGAGGTAGGGATTGTTTTCTATCTAATTTTCTAATTCCCAACAAGTTGCTTCTATCTTCCCATCTGGACATTTAAACTTTAATGGTTATGGCCACCACTGACTTCGACATTGCCAAATCCCATGGACAAATTTGTAGCAGTTGACATTATTGATTAGCCTTTCCTTCTTAGAACTCTGTCTTTCCTTGGCTTCCATAACACCATCCTAAATAAAAGACATTTATTCTTTAATCTCTTAATCTCTTAATCTTTAATCTCTTAATCTCTTTTATTGGATATTTTCATTCTGCTTATCCTTAAAATGCTTTACTTTGGACCCACTTGTATTTTCACCTTACATTTCCTTTCTTCTTGTTCCAACCTATTCCCATTCCAACCTATTCCCATTGTTCCAACCCTATTCCATTTTATTCTTATAAATTTAAATGTATAAACTTGAGTCCCAAACCAGAACTTCTAGTCTCAGATACTTCTAAACTCCACCACCAAGTATCTAATAAGCTCACTGTAATGTCTACCAAATGTCTATTTTTCCTGCAGGACATTTAGTGATAAAATACTATTTATGAATCAAGCATGCCAGAAATCTGGGAATCACTTTTGAACCTTCATACTTTCTTACTTCCCATATCCCATCAGAGCACTGTGTCCTGTCAGTCTATATCCCAACGCCATCTGTAACCTATTAACTTCCTTCTATCCCCATAGCTAACATTGCCTTAGTACATATTATATCATCTCTTCCTTTAAGACAAACCTGTTAAGAAAAAACATTTTAAAGTAAAATGATGAATTTTATACAAATATAAAATGAACATTTATTAATGATTTTATTTAACTAATTAATTAATGAGGAAACCAATAAGATGTTGTAATATGGTGAAAGGACTCGAAATATCACACTTCTGAACCACTGGTTCAGCGGTTGAGCGTCTGCCTTTGCGGGCGTGATCCCGGAGTCCCAGGATCAAATCCTGCATCAGGCTTCCTGTGTGGAGCCTGCTTCTCCTCTGCCTATGTCTCTGCTTCTCTCTCTCTCTCTGTGTGTCTCTCATGAATAAATAAATAAAATCTTAAAAAAAAAAAAAAAACTTATATAGCTAATCAGGAACGCTGAACTGAATTTATAAATAGTTGCAAAACTTTTTCCACAGCAGGGAGGGAAACTGATTTTCCTTCCACCAAACAGAATTAATTTGCACATCTATGGACAAGAGTCATTTGCATTGCCATGATCCATAATTTATAGTTTTAAAAAGTTCAGACAGAGAAAGATGCAAACTCCATGGAATCAAATAACCCAGCAGGGTGCGCTCTAGATACCACACACATTTTGATTAAAGACCTCTTCTAATGTTTTTGGCCTATTTCAAAGTCTTCCACAAATTTTTCTGACAGACTACAGTATCTTTACTAAAACTAAAGTCTAATAATTTCTCTCCCCTTTTCAAAATTCCTCACTGGCTCCCCCAACCACAAAATAAAATCCAGTCCCACTCCAACTAAGTGGAATAGCCATCATCATCTCCTGATCTCCAGCTCATTCAACCCTCACAACCACAAACACTTTATACCACTGGAAGCTAGCTACACAAAATGCTTACTCTCTCTCAACACCTAGCTTTACTTTTACCTTCCACATGCTATAAAATCTTCCTATAATGTGCTTTTGTCCAACTAATAAAGCTTTATTCATTTCAAACCCAAGTTCTGGGTCCTATTTTCCAGGAAGATTTTGGCCTTTCTAAAGAGTTAATCATTTCCTATCAATGCAAACTATTTGTTTTCATATATGACTTCGGTTTTCATATATGACTTCCTTAATAGACTAAGAGCTGCCTAGGCACAGAAATTGAAAATGTTTACCCTCTGGTAATTAATAGTAGAGACGTTAAAATCAGATCTGGGTTCAAATTCTGAATCTATCACTTACTAGCTGAGTGACATAGGCAAGTTACTTAACTTCTCTATGCCTTTGTTTCTTCATCTGTAATTATAAACATTGTATTTTTGCACACTGGCTTTGAATTATATGGCCTGTTTGAATTCTTATTCTACAGTTTACCAACACTGTCGTCTAAGGCAAACCACTGTCCTCTTTTTCCCAATCCCTCATCTATAAAACAGCATTGATAATAATACCTCATAGAGTTGTTGAGAGCTATAAAGATAAAATATATGTAAGGTAGGTAATAATTAATTGTATGTGTCAACTTGGCTTAGGCCTTAGTACCCATGTATTTGATCAAACAACAATCTAGATATCATTGTGGAGTTTATTTTTTAGATGACATTAACATTAAAATCAGACTTTGAGTAAACCAGATTACTCTCCATAATGTGGCAAACTTCTTCCTATCTATTGAAAGCCTTAGGAGAAAAAGATTGATATCTCCCCAAAAAGAGAGAACCTGCTACCAGACTGCCTTCAGACTTGAGCTGCAACATTAGCTCTTCCTGGATCTCCAACCAATTGTCCCAACCTCCAGTTTTTGGACTTGCCAGCTTCCACAGTCACATAGGCCAATTCCTTAATGTAATTTTTTGATTACTAGAGATTTGTGAAATAAATGAATTAATGTGTGTAAAATGCTTAGTGTATCATCTGGGACATAATAAATGTCACTAGATTTATATAGTACTATTAATAATTTCTATATTTCCAAGGATAAACATTGTACCTGGCACAATAAATGTTTGTTAGTTATCTGGATGGATGGATGGGTGAAAAAATACATACAATATCAAGTAAGATATAGCAATCACTTTAAACTCACACACTATACATTTTCATGTTAATTACATGGCATTTAGTGTTAAAGTTATTATTATAAATACTTTATTTGTGGAGTATAAGAAACTCAGAGAAAGATGACATGTTTGAGAGGAAACTAACAAGTCTACAGTGTTAAAGAAAAAAAGGACTGGTCTGAAGTTAGAAACAAGAAATACAAGTATATTTTAAAAGTATAGGGATCCCTGGGTGGCGCAGCGGTTTGGCGCCTGCCTTTGGCCCAGGGCGCGATCCTGGAGACCCAGGATCGAATCCCACATCAGGCTCCCGGTGCATGGAGCCTGCTTCTCCCTCTGCCTATGTCTCTGCCTCTCTCTCTCTCTCTCTCTCTCTCTGTGACTATCATAAATAAATAAAAATTAAAAAAAAATAAAAAAATAAAAAAATAAATAAAAGTATAGTCAACTCAGGGGTAAGAGGAAGAGGTGATACAAACACCATCAGTGAACTTCCATCTATCAGCCAAGAGATGGAATCCAAATCTCAAGTCAGAAGTAAAGATCAAGAGCTCTAAGACATTGAGTCAAGCATAAAGAACCAAGATAGGGATTAGAAAATATAGCTTTAGAGTCATGGCACTATCATTTGGACATATAAACATGTCCATATCTTTCCTATCTTTATAAACAACAAATCTTTGACACTAAGTCCTTCTAAACTCTACCCTCTCTCTTCCCCTCATTGCTATGCTTCTTGAAAGAAAAATCTACCTTATCTGTCATTTCTATCAAAGAAAAATTGTACCAGGCAGTTAAACATTCAAGGAAGATTTTTTTTTTTTTCAAGACAATTACAATTGGGATCAAGGCTATTGCAATAAAGCAAAGAAAATGAAGTCTAGTGAAATAAAAAGCAGAGGATTTTTTTTTAGCATTGGAGTGAGTGTAAGAGTACTGGAAGACATTGGGGAGAAAGGAGGTTGGTCAATCTGATTAAGCCATTTGTGTTTACTAATTGGCATCAATAAAAGGATAACTTTATCTTCCCATAGAGACCAGGAGATAGAGACTGTCTTCCCCAATTATACTGCAAAGGAGTGACTCCAAGTCTTTGAGAAAGACATTCCTGAGAGTTTATAAAACTCTTAAGAGGCTGGGAGAATTACATCTAGAAGAAGCAGAGAAAGGATTTACAATTACAAACACTTTTTGTAAATGTTGAAAGAAAATGATGGCAAGAAGAAACCTGTCCAAAATTTAGTCAAGCTGAGGAGACATTAAGTACATCTTGGTCAGTTCTTCATAAACCACTTCTTTATCCAAGCAATTTTAATTTGATCTCTTTGCTCATATACTAAATGAACCTACTTTTTACTAAAGTCTCTTCACATGCTAAGTCTAATCTCAATATAACTTAATTTTTATTTTCTTTGGTTTTGCCTGTTGCTGTAGACTAATATCTCTTTGATATGTTCTCCTCTTAGATTTCTTTACAATATGCTTTCCTGGTTCTTCTATCTCTTCAAATACTGCTTGGAGCAATATCTGTTTGCTTTTTCTTTTTAACTTGTTCCAAGTCTTCTACTCTCACCTCTCTTCTTTTTTTTTTTTTTTTAACTGTATATACTGTTCCACTCAGTTATTAAAAACAAATACAAAAACAAAACCTTCTTTCACCAACCCATGGCAAATATTACAACTTTTTGGATAAGAAAACATTTTATGTTTGCCAGACACAGAAAGAACATAGTGTACATTAAGGGAGCTACAAATTGGTGAAGCAAAGCAATTATGTGCATTTTGTGGTAACTTGCAATTCTTCATCAATATCAAAAGCATTTACAACTCAACACACCCCAAACTCTGTTTATAATCTTACTCCAAATCTAATTCCACTATGAATTGCCATCTTTATAAATGACACCATTATCCACAAAGTATTCATGAACCTTCCTTCTTCTGTCACTCTCTATCCAACCTATCACCAAGTCACATATTTTTTTTCTCTCCCTAATCATTCTTTAGCATCATTTTACTCCTGTCAATACTTTGCTTCCATCTTCATTTCTGATCTGGATTGTTCTAGTAGCCATCCAACAAGTATCTCTATAACCCCAAATCCTCTGACTGAAGTACATCCTTCATATCACTATAAGAAATTCTTTCTAAGCTGCACATTGAATCATTGTTTAGCTTCCTGTTTCCATGCCTTCAACAAATACCCACTACCTTCATGAAAAATCCAAATTCCTGGGGATCCCCGGGTGGCTCAGCAGTTTAGCGCCCGCCTTTGGCCCAGAACATGATCCTGGAGTCCCGGGATCGAGTCCCACATCAGGCTCCCTTCGTGGAGCCTGCTTCTCCCTCTGCCTGTGTCTCTGCCTCTCTCTCTCTCTCTCTCTCTCTCTTTCTCTCTCTCTCTCTCTCTCTCTCTTTCTGTCTCTCATGAATAAATAAAATCTTTTTTAAAAAATCCAAATTCCTTATGATGGCAAATAGAATCTTTCACAATCCTCTGCCTGCCTCTCCACGAGCAGCATCTCTTACTGTTCTAATCCTCAAGGTCTATGCCCTGGACAAATTGAACTGTTTGAAGATGTGATGTGTCCTCTATCACCTGCTAGATTTCCTGTCATGTCCCTTCTGGCTGGAAAGCCCATCACCACCACTTCATTTACTTAGCATACCTTTTTTTTTTTTAAGATTTTACTTATTTATTCATGAGAGACACACACAGAGAGAGTCAGAGACATAGGGTGAAGGAGAAGGAGGCTTGATGTAGGGAGTCCAGTGTGGGACTTGATCCCAAGACCCCAGGATCACACCCTGAGCCACAGGGGCATCCCTGCTTAGCATACCTTTATGCCTAGCCTATTCCTTTGTCTAAGACTTAACTCATCATGAAATATTTTCCTATTCTGTTCCCAAAATGATCTGGTAACTTCTCATCTGTGTGCTCCTGGTGACCTATACTACAAACTTACACTGATTTCTTTCACAGTCTCCATCATAACGTATGGTAATCGTTTTATTTCTTTTTCTCCTACTTTGGTAAGAAATCTTTGAAAGTAGAGACTGATCTTTTATTTCTATATGCCCACTATAAGGGGACCAAGTTCATGTAATCAAGTCTAGTCTCCCCTGAGGTACAATTGTAGAGCACTGAGAATCATATAATAGGGCATCCCGGGTGGCTCAGTGGCTTGGCACCGCCTTCAGCCCCAGGTGTGGTCCTGGAGACCCGGGATCGAGTCCCACATCAGGCTCCCTGCATGGAATGGAGCCTGCTTCTCCCTCTGCCTGTGTCTGTGCCTCTCTCTTTCTCTCTCTCTGTGTGTCTCTCATGAATAAATAAAATTAAAAAAAAAGAAAAAAAAGAGAATCAAATAATATAATGTATATATACATTTAGTCAGATGCATGATAAATCACAGTTACATGAAGACAAAGAGTAATTGTCATATATCAGCATAAGCCCTCACCCAGAAATGTAGGGAAACACAACCAATTAGACCCAGCATTTTTAACATTCAAACATACAATTTGATGCTGTTAAGTTTAAATTAAAAGAAAGAGGGAATCATAGAAAATCATATGAGCTGCAATAGGCAAATCATGTTATTCAAATTTTCTACACCATTTTTCTATAACAGTTTACAGTCCCTGGAAGCTCAGTGATGTCCCACAGTTTCTCAGTGTCTCACAGGAACAATTTTTTTCTTTTCTTTTTTTTTTTTAATTTATTTTTTATTGGTGTTCAATTTACTAACATACAGAATAACCCCCAGTGCCCGTCACCCATTGACTCCCACCCCCCGCCCTCCTCCCCTTCCACCACCCCTAGTTCGTTTCCCAGAGTTAGCAGTCTTTACGAGGAACAATTTTTTCAAGATTTCCAGCCAATCATGGGCCCTAAAAGATTGAAGCTCTTCCCTTATGCTCCATATCCAGATAAGCAATAGAGAAACATCTGATTATATCATGTGGATCTGCCCATTTCTTCTTCTAGCCAATGCCTCTCTGTTGTGTAGAAGTACATTATTCTTTTTGGATACCTATAATCTCAACAGAGGTGACCTTCATTTACTACACCTCCTAATCTTACTATCAGTTTTTCCCATTCCTATACTAGATACCACCTAACTTAAGCTCTTCACTATTTGTGGATACTTATTCCCTAAGAAGAATTCTCAGGTTATTTGATTCAGTAAGGCAGTGGTTCTGAAATCTGCATAGACATGAGAATCACCCGGAGTCACTTGTTAGAGACAAATAAACCTCAGGAAAATTTTGTGATTTGGAGTACAAAATACAAGTTTTCTGGTAGGGAAACCACAATAAATATCTCTTCAGGCGGCCAAGCACATTTTCCTTTGAGGTGTCCCAACATTTTAACAACTGCAGGACACTGAGCAAGGCATCAAAGACAGCCAACTAAAAAGTTTGAGTGACAGTTCTATACTCTTCCTTCTCATTGATTATATATATTAGAAAACATTCTGGAAAATGCAAAGAATTATTCAACATAAGGTATTATTATTACTATCTTAATATTTTAGTGCCTAATGTACTCCTTTTGCCTGTGCAGTGTTCAATGAGCCCTGCTATTTCTTAAAGAAGCTACATGAAATGATGCTTGCAGAATTAGATGTTTCAAAGAGGCCTGGTTCACATGTCACCACTAAGGTTTTCACCAATATTGCTTATGCTCTTTGATACTTGTGAACTACTGTGATATGCTTTATTTCTTTTCAACTTAATCTAGTGGGGTTATCTGCCCGTTAATAAACCTTTTTTGTGAATGTCTTAAAACTATTTCATTCAACAACTACTAGGACTGATAGGCCAGAATAATTTTAATAATTTTAACTACAAAACTGCACAAGGAGGTATTAATCATAGTTTACTTCTCTCTTGAAAAATGGAATCAATTTTCATCTGATAAGTAATAAGCAAATTGTATCATTATTTAAACAGTAGAAACAAGTGTTTTTAAGAAAGAGTCCCAAGTAATCCTTTAAGTCCTATTAGCATTTTAGACTTAGAAGGGATACTGTGTAACACTTATGTAAACTAGGATAATCTTCCTAAAGTGATTGTGTCCAATAGTCAATGGCAATACAAAAATATATTCCTCATAATGAAGAAGTAAGAGTATGCTCTTTTGTAAAGGGGACCATCATGACCCAAATTTGATTTGATCTCTGAGATGGCAAATAGCCTATTCAATAAACAAAAAAGTCATGAACCAAAATTACATGGTCCTGGACATTAATTGAAACAAATTTTCTGGTTTGCCACATGGACTTTCATTTTAGTCACAAAAACAACATGTTTCTCAGTTTCCTTTATCATATCAGATGACCAGAAGCCTGTAAGCATCTATTGAGTCCCCACAGATCAATGGAAATATTTTCCAAAGGCTATTCATGTGTTCTAAGACAATCCCAGAGTCCTGTGAATACTACTTTCTATTATATCATACAGCATTGAAATAATAGGAAGCCATGGGACCGAAAGAGCTAGCTTCAAAATCTGGCTTATTAGGTATTAGCTGTTCGATTAGGATTAGGTTCTTTATAGTAATTTATTTTGTTATGTTTATTTTTTAAGATTTATTTATTTTAGAGAGAGCGCACATGTGTGGGGGTGGAGTGGAGCAGAGGTTAGAGCGAGAGATAGTCTTAATCAGCTTGGAGCCTGATGGGGGGACTCAATCTCATGACCCTGAGATCACAACCTGAGCCAAAACCAGGAGCAGATCACTTAACCAACTGCACCACTCAAGCACCCCAAAGTTATGTTTAAATATATTTTTAGAAACCATAACTATAGTTTAAGGGAGGAATGGATAAACACTGATCTTAGGAAAAGACTGATCTGACAAATCATATGTTGCATAATAATAAGCAAATTCCACCACTATTTAAACAGGAAGACTTTAAATTTAAGTTTAAATTTTAAAAAATATAAAAATAATAATGTAACACATGAGGTCTAATCATTGTGCTTGTGGCTTTCTGATACTATCACTTATATTATAAATTGATGTGAGGATTTAAGGAAATAATTTATTTGAAAACATCTGAAGCATAATGGATCCTCAATAATTTACACATATATGTCAGACAGGCTCTATAAGTTTCTACCTTTAAAATATATGCTGTAAAGAACTTGGTTTTGCCCAAAGAGAAGTCTAGCTTTGCCCTCAATTTTTGAGATGCAATCTATGTCATATCTGATAGAAATGTCTTTGTTTAAAGGAGAGGCTAGCCTCCCAAATGGGTGAAACTTGTCACACTCAACAGTCTGCAGTGGGGACTGGTTATGTCAAAAGACCAATCATATTTTAGGGTGTGAGATATGGGTCACATGGCATCTGTAACCTAGCATTTGGTTTCAAACACAAGCATAATCAATCAATCAATCATGACTATATAATGGAGCCCCCTACAAATTCTGAACATTGAGGCTAGGTTGAGCTTCCCTGATTGGCAATACTCAGCGCATAGTGTCACACATCGATTCTGTAAGGGTATATCCTGAGGACAAAGGAGGCTTCACATTTGGAACCGACTTAGACTCTGTCCTATAAAAGTCTCTTCCTTTGGTTGTATCCCTTCCCAGTAATAAGCCATAACAGAGAGTATAATACTTGTCAGTGAGTTCTGTGACTCCTTCTGGTCAATTATCAAAACTGGGTGGCTTTGACTCCCAGAGAAATGGGTATGTTTTCCCTTCTGGTGTTTGAGGAGCCAGCTCAGGGTCCAGCACACCCATAGTATCATATGATAGTCCCTTCTGCATCTATCTTCCCAACTCTTCTTGGATGAACAAACACTGACCAATTTTCAGGAGAATAATTTTGTTCATCCCTGTGTTGGCCAGAGGCATTAGGACACTGTGAATTCTGAGTGATTTCCTACAGTATTTGTTCCTCTCTCCAGGTTGGGAAGTGATAAGAACCATCCCAAGAATTGTCAATAAATTTTTATTACTTAAGTTAAAAAAAAAAAAAAACTGGGTGGCTTTGAGAGCCCTCTCAAACTTGCAATTGGTGTTAGAAGTCAGAGCAGTCTTAGGGGCAGTGCCTTTAATCCTTATGGTTCGCTAACTCTGGAGTAAAATGATTTTGTATCATTTAAGTTCATATAAATGACAATTCCTGGCTCCAAGTTTGCCATTTGTGATAAGGTGTTTAAAAAAATATTAAAAAAGCAAATCACTGGACTCTTCTGAAGCATCACTGTTCTACCAATCATACATTTTTATGACAAAGAAGTTACATAATTTAAAAAATATCTTCAAGTACTTAATGCTTGTTTGGCTAAAGATAGATATGGTTCCCTAATTTTGTGTGAAGGCCACATCCATAAGATTTACCAAATATTTAAGATTTTTGCATATTGAAAGGGTTACACTATAATTGAGGCTTTATTTTTCTATAAAATCATGATAAATTGGTCTAAATTGTAATACCCAGTCCAGAGTCCTGTGATACCTGATAGGTTGTTTTTGTTTTTGTTTTTTTTAATTCAATAAACAATATCCTATCTGCTTACTTTCAGTTTTTGGAAAGCGTTTATGTCCCACAAGATCAGTCCTAAGAATCTATATCATATCGTGGAGAGGCCATAGGATAAAAAACAAGGTGATTAGGGCAGCTCTTTTATTTATAGTATAAAGATTTTTAGAGTTTGATTAAATTGCCATCACTGTTCTACCTTTTCTATAGAACAGTGGTATTCAACTCAGTGTGATTTTCTCCCCCAAGGACATTTTGCCATGTCTAGTGACATTTTTCAATTTCAACATTAGGAGTGCTACTGGCATCTAGTGAGTAGAGGCCAGAGCAGCTGTGTAATGCCCTATAATGCACAGGGAAGCTTCCCACAACAAACAACTGTCCCATCTCAAATATCAGTAGTCCTAAGGTTGAGAAATCCTGTTCTAGAGATGTTATACAATTTAAGTCAAACTGAATGTTTTGTCCCTGCGATCAGTACAGAATTTCATCTTGGTTCTTTCTAAAGATATCATTGTTCTTTCTACATTTAATGAGGCAACCATACCTAAAGGCCCAAATCAAATACTCTCTCTTATGGGAAGTAAAATCCAGAGGTATTTATGCTTCATAGGGGCTACACATGGGCATCCTTTGGAGAAACTAAAAATACAAATTTCTCAAGTTCCTCTTCCAGAAATTTTTAATCAGTATGTATGTCTGGGACCTATGAATGTCTATGTGTGACCACTCTCCAGATAATTCTAATTAGAAACCACCTTTGGGAACTGCTAATCTAGAGAGCCATCTGAATACTTCATTAAAAATACAGATTGTCAGGCCTATCCTAGAACCACTGAATGTGAATTTCCAGTGCTAAGACCTACAAAGTTGTGTTTTTAATAAGTTCCCCAAATGACTCTCATCATTGGACATGTTTGGGAAACTTTGGCCAAGAGGGTATCTAAAAACTTAGAATCTGTGACCATGGCTTACAAAGAGAGTAACATCCTTTCATGAGAATGACATAACTAAAAGAGATTTTTTAAAAAATTGTTGTTAGAAGCAAAATTCAGTCTATCATGCCCAGAGGAGCAGGGACTATTATATTTTTGGTTACAAGAAAGTTGATGTCTGACAGAACACCATGGGAGGAAGTGCTTGACCTCTTCTCTATGAAGCTATTGTCCCTAGAACTGCTGAAAATGTACTTTGTAGAAATATCATTAGTAACTTTTCCTTTCCATGGATATTGTAGAGGGAATTTTCCCAGCCACTGCTTTGGATACCATTTCCAGATTTGTGAATACAGACAAAATGGCCAACAAAGACGATGAAGAACAGCAGACCAGGATCCATGATATGCTTCATCTTCTGCCAGGGTTGAAGCCCTCCAAAATTGGAAATCCCAAGTGACCTCCTTATGCATGAGTACAAGAACTCAGCCTTAAACTGCACTCCTGCTAGTACTTCTGACTAAAGCATTTCAGACACAGATCAGCATCAGCACTGATGAGTAACTAGATAAGTTGCATTAAGTGAGTCATATCTTAAGCAATGGGCAGAGCTATGTTGAGTAGCCACAGAAAACAAACTAATTATCCAGAAGTCAACTCTTCCCTAAAGCTACAAGAAAAGCCTGCATAAGGATTAGTACTTCTTTGAAAACAACTTCTGGTGGTCTCTAGTATGTGGTCAATTGCAGATTCATGCAATCCCAGTTTAGAAAGGATCTGAGCTATCATTTAGTTCAAGTATTCACTACATTAACCAGCTCTGCAACCCAAATCTAGCTATATTACAGATTATCTTGTGAAGTTTTAAAAATTACATATTCTTGGACCTCACCTTAGCCCTGCTGCACTTACATCTCTAGCGGGTGATCAAATATCTAGATTAAAGCTATACTTTGTGTATTTGAACAGCTTTTTTAAATGCTTCTTTAAACTGTTGTAAAAAGGTTCCCTGTAACTTCCAACTATCGATTCCAGTTCAATTATCTGAGGCCCATTCTGGAAGTCTGCTTTTCTCTCAGCTAACCGTCTCCAATCTTTCCATCATTCAACATGTGACATGATATTGAGCCAAGTTCCTAACATCTGCCTGGTCACCCATAAATATTTTCTAGTTAGAGTATCATAGTCCAGAAGAAATCCAGCCTTCTAGTGTAGAGTGGAATGGGGCAGGCACCTCCCTCACATTCTAGATACCATTTCTATTAATGCAACCTAGCTGTTCATTTATGCATCACATTGACCTTACCTTAGCTAAATTTCAATCCCTCTTTGCAATCATGTTATACTTTCTGGTCAAGTTCCTCTTCCATTCCTCCACATATACTAGTCAAAAATCTCCGTTTAACATTCTATTAAATCCCACCTCTGGTCCCCTTACTCTTAGCTGATAGCCATGCTCATAATCCACAGAGAAAATATATAGACTGTATCAGGCAGATTCAGTAACTCAACATCTAAATCAAGCATCATCTAGCCTAGAAGTTCTTCATATTTTTCAGACATCAAAAGAAATCTCATCAAATCCTAAAATCAGAATTCACTAAGTCTAACTTTTTTCTAACTTGCTAATTCAGAAACCTCATTAGTAAAGGAAATAAGCCAGTAATATGGTAATATGATTTATTCTGTCACATTACTTGACTATGACATGCTATAGGATTTCTTTTTTGTTTTGGTTTGTTTTGGTTTGGGTTTTGTTTTCTTCTCTCTCTATGCCAGTTATTACCATAGCCATAAAATCTTTCTAATCATCAATTCCCATGGTGATATTTTAAAACAAGTTTTAAGAGAAATATATCAAAATTTGCTTGAAACTCCAAATACATAATTTGGGTTAGCCCAACTTGGCATGAAAATTGCAAATATATCTCTAGCACGGCCAAAAGTGACAATGTCTCATCACAGAAAACAGAATTCTCTTAAAAGTTCCTAAATACTTGGGAGATTGGTCAAACCCACTTTACGTTCTTTCCCTGAAACAGTAAAATATGTTCATTAAGGACAATGTGGTATATAGAAAAATACAAAGTAAGAAAAAGACACCCATAATTCCAAACTCAAAGATAAATACTGTATCAGTCAAGATATAATAGGAGATAGATATATTTGTTATATATAATAAAATACTTTTTATCATAAATATATGTAATTATATATGTGCGTGTGTGTATATATATATATATATATATATATATATAATGAGACTTATTTTAAGGAATTGCCTTCCACAAATGTGGGGGTTACCAAATCCAAAATCCATACAGAAGGCCAGAAGGTGGGAAACTCAGGCAAACATTTATGCTTCAGTCTTCAGACAGAATTCCCTCACCAGGAAGCCTCTATTTTTGCTCATAAACCCTGCAACTGATTGGATGAGGATCACCTACATTATCAGGGGTAATCTCCTTTACTTAAAGTCAACTTGTAGCTATTATCTGTATCTTTAAGATATCATCACAGCAACAGTTAGACCTAAGTATTTGATTAAATAACTGGGTACTATAGCCTAGCCAAAGTAACAATATTATTAGCCATCATAGCCATACAAAAATTCCTTTAGTCTTTTTTCTAGGCCTAAGTAAGAATGCACATGTGAGTTCTACGGTAAAACCTAACAAAAAGAAAAGCATCCCAAAAGATATTTCTTGTGTCAAATTAAAGGATCATGCTAATAACCAAGAGTTCCTATTTTTTTAAATATCACTTATATACTATTATAAAAAAAGATACCAACACATTCACATTCTCAGAGATGTATTTTGCTTGCCAGTTCAATTATGTGTAGTTGGCTTCATAAAGGACTCCTAATGATCTGAGAATTGTTTCTGGTTGATGGTCTTAAAAGTATCTCTTATGACTTGAAGAGTAACTTCAAGTTCTCTTTTTCAAGACTCATTCTTAGAGTTCTGCTGAAGGAGATAAAAACTTCTACCCAACCATCTTCCCCCACTTAGCTACATGACACTCAAAAATAATGGAACAAATTTTTATTTATAATATCAAAATATGCTCAAAACAAAGCCTTTTTCCCACTTCCCCATCTAATCTCCATTTCCCTTTTTTTTCTTTTTCTTATAGAACTACACTTCTCAGGATGCAGTGTGCCACTATAAGCATTCCTGTCTTTCATAGCCAGTTATGGCCTCAAAATTGGTTTCATTGTCTCAAGATACTGATGGAGATGAAAAAACAACATTCTGGCTATTTCAAAATAGTAGCACCTTTACAGTGGAAAGAGGTCTATTAGTCATACAAGTGGAGGTTTTGGGTAGGCCATATACACCATCAGATGATACAGATGGGATATGAGCTATGAGATTAAATGAGTTTATGAAGGAAGTCAATGTAGAGAGAGAAAAGAGATACAGAAACAGAACCCTGGGGTTTCTTCAGCATCAGGATGACAAAGAGAAATCAGCAAAGAAGATTGAGAATAATTAGCCAATAAGATAGGAGGAAAGCATCCCAGAAGTACAGAGGATGATAGATCAACGAAGAAAGAATACCAAATGCAAATGCTCCACTGTGTTAAATTGTGTTATTAGACTAAATGAGGATAGGTGTTACCTATTGCATTTGCCAATGATTACTGAGCAGTTTCACTGGAGCAGTAGGAGTGAAAGCCTGTTTAGAAAAAGTTCAAAAGAATAGGACAGAGAGTAATTGAATACAGTACTTGCTGTCAAGGAAAGCCAAGGAATGGAGCAGCAGCTTAAGAGGAAAGTATGAAGAGGATATCTATTTGCTTATTTACTTAAAATAGGTGAAAATAAAAGGCATGTTTGAAAGCAAATGAGAATGAGTAGGAAGAGAAACTTTGATGAGATCTGGTGAAACATTGATGATGCAGGGGGAAAGAAGAGATTAGCCAAATCTGTATCATTGAGTCAGCAGGAAGGAACAGAATCTGGCACCTCGGTAAAGGGATTGGCCATTGTTAGGACCAAGAAGAATTATTCAGAATAACAGTAAAGGAGATAAAATCCACAGGAAAAGCAGCTTGTCAATGAGTAGATATAGAAGATGATAAGCACCAGCTTCAAGGCAATTCTCATGGAGAAGTTGCTGGCTAAACTATGACTTGATGAATAAATAGGATCTCATAAATTAGAGGTAATTAATGGAGATCAAGAAAATTCCAAATGAGGAGAAAGAGACTCCCAGTCCCAGCAAGATTGCACATACTCATTTCTCCCTTTTCTACCCTGCTAAGTACCCTGGAAATAATTCAAGAGGCAATGAGAAGGAGAAATCTGGAAGGTGGAAATTGGCAGGCAGACTGGTTAGAGACCCCAGGACTAGAGGTCCAGTGAGTGTATTGGCAGGGCATCTTACAAGCCTTTCCCCAACCAAAGACCATGACACAGGCGCACTATTTCCCAGTGCACAACCTAGCCACAGAAGGTAGTCCAGGTAGTATTCTTCCTCCCTTGGGTCAAAAGGAAGCCTGCCATCAAGACCAAGCAAACACAGCAGGTATTTGAAAAGGAAATGGATCAGGAGCTCCACCAATAATGTGAAGCCAGGGAAGTTCTCTCCTTCTAGCCAGATCTGAGATTCTCCTCCAACATGTCTTTACCTAGGGACACTATTGGCACCAGGAAAGGGAAATCCCATCACAATAATGTCTAGCCTGAAATGAGGGGGAAAAATCAGAAAGGGTGACAAAACATGGGAACTGTGGGAAACAAACAAGGGGTAGTGGGAGGGGAGGTGGGCAGGGGGACGGGGTGACTGGGTGACGAGCACTGAGAGGGGCACTGGACGGGATGAGCACTGGTGTTATGTTGGCGTATCGAACTCCAATAAAAAAAAAAAATTTAAAGCAAACAAAAACAAACAAACAATAATGTCTAGCCTGTAAGCCTGTTTGTCCTCATGGGCCTGAAATGCTCCATCCTCCAAAAGGCGACACAGGGTAGCAGGGGCACCGGCAAGGAACATTCTGCCACACAACTGCCTGCCAGGGAAGCTTCTTATTCTTGGTAAGAATGAACCTCTCCCTCCTGTACCCGAGAGGCACCAGGCAGCCTGGCCAGTAAAAGCTCCTTTGGCCTCCTCAGGTGGCTTCAGCAGGAACCAGTGGAAGTTCCAAGGTAAAGGGCAGACCAAAATAGCACTACAAAGTCTTTGAAAATTAAATCTTCATTGGAACCGCAGCCCATAAAAGTAGGCCAGGATATGTAAACCAAAGCAGGGCAGCTGCCTGCTAAAATAAAAACTTTAAATATGACTCATGGCTCAGTCAGTTAAGCATCTGACTCTTGATTTTGGTTCAGGTCATGATCTCAGAGTTATGAGATCCAGCCCTGAATTGGGCTCCATGTTCTACGGGGAGTCTGGTTGAGATTCTCTCCCTCCCTTTGCCCCTACCCCCTGCTCCTATGTGCTTACTCTCTCTCTCTCTCTCTAAAAATAAATAAACAAATAAATCTTTAATTAGTTAATTAATATGACCCAGGCTCTCCAGGACACAAATGACTAAAACATAATGAACAAATAAGAGACAGTTGTAGCATAACAATAATTGCCAGGTATGATAAGAACTTAAATACAAAAAGTGAATGTCCCAAGAAAGAAAGAATGCAAGTAACAATGATGAGAGCAGGAACCAGCAATTGTTGCTGATTCTGTGCTAGGTACCATTCAATGAACTTAATATGGATTAACTATTTTGTTACAACAATCCTATTGGTTAGGTATTATGCTTATTATTTTTCAGATGAGTAAATGAGGCATGGAGCAGTTAATTAATCTGACTTGCTAAACAGCTTGTAAGTAATGAGTCAGGATTTGCTAACTAGCAGTCATGATTTTAACCTTTACTTTCTACTACTACTCTATAATTAATAAGGGTAGTTTAAGTAGGTTATAGTAGATGTAAAGGGTCATGGCTATCATTGTAAGGAATATAGGGTTTATTCTATAAGCAAATAACTGCATGAGCAGATGTGTATTATAAAAAAAAATAACTCTGGCAATAATAGGAAAGCTTATTTAGAAAAAGAAAGGCTAAAATAAGAAAAGCACATAATGGCCACAGTAAATAAAGGAAAGGATATTAAGGATCTAAACCTGACAAGTAACAATGTTACCGATGAGAGGCTATTACCAGGAATAAAAGGAGTCTTTATCAAGAAGACAATAATTCTAAACATTTATGCAGCCAACACAAAAGCCTCATGATACATGAGGCAAAAACTGATAGAACTTCAGGGAGAAATAGACAAATCCATAATTATAGTTAGAGATTTCAGCATAACTCTCTCAATAATCTAGAGAACAGGTGGATAGAAAATCAGTAATGATATAGAAGAAGTAAACAACACTGTCAACCAATTGTTGATTCTAAAACTGACATTTATAGAACACTCCAACCGAAAACAATAGAATATCTTAGAACACAGAGCACTTACCAAGATAGGCCATATGCTAGGCTATGAAACAAGTCTCAATAAATTGAAAAGGTCAAATCAAACTAAGTACATTTTATGACAATAACATTATTAAGTTAAAATCAATAGCAGAAATAAATCTGAAAAATCTCCAAATATTTAGAAATCAAATAACATATTCTTTAGTAACTCATATATCAAATGATACAAAATGAAGTTGTAAAATATTTGAACTGAATGGCAATGAAAGAACGAGGTATTGGAACTTATGAGATGCAGCTAAAACACTGCTGAAAGAAATGTGCAGGGATCCCTGGGTGGCGCAGCGGTTTAGCGCCTGCCTTTGGCCCAGGGAGCGATCTTGGAGACCCGGGATCGAATCCCACATCGGGCTCCTGGTGCATGTAGCCTGCTTCTCCCTCTGCCTGTGTCTCTGCCTCTGTGTGTGTGTGTGTGTGTGTGTGTGTGTGTGTGTGTGTGTGACTATCATTAAAAAAAAAAAAAAAAAAAACAGAAATGTGCAGTACTAAAAGACCACATTAAAAAAGATAGATGCGCAGCTAAAAAAGATAGATGGGCAGCCCCGGTGGTGCAGCGGTTTAGCGCCACCTGCAGCCCAGGGTGTGATTCTGGAGTCCCGGGATCGAGTCTCACGTTGGGCTCCCTGCTTCTCCCTCTGCCTGTGTCTCTGCCTCTCTCTCTCTCTCTCTCTCTCTCTCTCTCTCCCCCTCTTTCTCTGTGTGTCTCTCTATGAATAAATAAACAAAATCTTAAAAAAAAGAAAAAGATATAAAGATTAAATCAATGACATCAGATGACATCTGAAAAAAAAACAATACATAAGGGAGTAGAAGTAGAAAAATATAAATAATAAGGATGAGAGAAGTCATTAAATTAAAAAAAAAAGTAGGGACATAAATGAAACCAAAGGTTGATTCTTTGGAAAGATCAATAAAACTAATATACCTCAAGCCAGACTGATTTTTTATTTTAAAGAGAGAGATATAGAAAGAGACAGAGAAAGAAAACAGTTACTAATACTTATTGATATAAAATACCGATAATTTTATCTTAATTAGAAACAGAATATCAATACCGATCTTATGGACATAAAAAAGATGAAATATTATAGCAGATACCACAAACAGCCATACATCTATTGAGAAATATAATTTTTCATGTAACTTTCTAGTGGGAATTTTCCCGAGCAAAAGTCCCTCTTAGGGTCCAGACCAAGATGGCTTTTATTATGATGGCAACATAGGATGTTCCTGTATTTCCCTCCTTCCACAGATGCACAGATACAGCTACATATAGAGCAGTTCCCTCTGAGAGAAATTCAGAAACTAGCTGAATAACTTCTACATATCAAGCAAATTAGAAAATACTTGAAATAGATAAAGTCTGAGACATACTCTTTCTATAAATCCTACCCCAAGGCATAGCACTGTATAATCAGGAAGGAACTCTTTAATGCCCAGGTTCTTCCTCAGGAGTAAAAAGCTTGAACCACACATCCAGTGCCCCAACTTTTAAGACCACCACCAAATGGTTTGGGACTCTAAATTATCTACTTCTGAAAGCCAACAAGGTTTGCATTCAACTCACAGAGGACCAAAATAAAAAAAAGCAGTTGTTAGTTCCATAATCTTCTGAAAGGGTGCAGAAAAAGCATTTGACAAAATCAACATTCTTTTATGATAAAGACTACAAGCAAATTGGATAGGGAAGGAACTTATCTCATCATAATAGAGGCCACATAAGACAAGCCCAGAGCTAACATCATATTCAAAAAGCTGAAAGCTTTCTTTTGAAGATCAGGAGCAAGACAGAGATGCTCATTCTTGCCACTTTTATTCAACATAGCACTGGAAATCCTAGCGAGAGCAATTAAGTATGAAAAAGACATAAAAGTCATCCAAATTGGAAAGGAAGACAAAAAAAAATTATCTCTACCTATAATGACATATTTTAAGTAGAAAACCCTACAGACTTTACCAGAAACTTCAGAATAAATGAATTCATTAAAATTGCAGGATACAAAATGAACATACAAAATCAGTTAAGTTTCTATACACTAAAAGTGAACTACTGGAAAGAGCAATTAAGAAAACCATCCCATTTACAGCATCAACAAAAACAATAAATTATTTAGGAATACATTAACCAAGAAGATAAAATATCTGTACACTGAAAGACATTGATGAAAGAAATTAAAGACACAAATAAAGAGAAAGATATTCAACATTCATGGATGGGAAAAAATAAATATTGTTAAAATGTCCCTACTACCCTAAAGCCATTTATAGATTCAATGCAATCTCTACCAAAATTCCAGTGGCATTTTTCACAGGAACAGAAAGAGTGTCTAAAATTTTTGTGGAACCACCAAAAACCCTAAGTCAAAGCAATCTTTGACCAAGAAGAAAAAAGGTGCAGGCTTCACACTTCCTGATTTCAAATGCTATAACAAAGCTTTAATAATCAAAACAGGGCAGCCCTGGTGGCTCAGCAGTTTAGTGCCACCTTCAGCCCGGGGTGTGATCCTGGAGACCCAGGATCGAGTCCCGTGTCAGGCCCCCTGCATGGAGTCTGCTTCTCCCTCTGCCTGTGTCTCTGACTCTCTTTCTCTCTCTGTGCTTGTCATGAATAAATGAATAAAATATTTAAAAGTAATAATAATAATCAAAACAATATGTTATTGGCATTAAAACAGATGTGTAGATCAATGGAATAGAAAGCCCAGAAATTAACACATGCATATAATTAATGTTCAATTAATTTTCAACAAAGTTACTAAGAATATGAAATGGGAGGGGATGTCACCTGACTGGCTCTGCTAGAAGAGCATGATACTCAATCTCAGGATTGTGAGTTTGAGCTCCACATTGGGTATAGGGGTTACTTAAGTAAATAAGAAGCTTAAAATATGCATTGGGAAAGTCTATTCAATAAATGGCATTCAATAAATTGTATATTCACATGTAAAAAAGTGAAACTGCACTCTTCATCTTACATCATACATAAAATTTAACTCAAAATACATTAAAGACTTGAGTGGAAGACCAGAAGTCATAAAACTCCTAGAAGAAAACATACAGGGTAAGCTCCTTGACATTGGTCTTGGCAATGATCTTTTTTTAGATCCCAAAAGCAAATACAACAAAATAAAAAATAAACGAGAGACTACATTAAATTAAAAAGCTTTGGTACAGCAAAAGAAAACCATTAACAAAATGAAAAAGCAACCTATGAAATGGGAAAAGATAGTTGCAAAGCATCTATCCAATACTGAGTTAATTTCTAAAGTATACAAAGAATTCATACAAAAAAAAAAAAAAACACACCAAAAAAACCAACATTAAAATAGACAAATGACCTGAATAAACATTTTTCCAAAGAAGACATAAAAATCTAAAATAGATCTGGGGAAGATGGCAGCAGAGTAGGAGACCCTGGCTCGCTTCATCCCATGAATACAACTAGATCACTATTAAATCATCCTAAATACCATATCCCACAAATTGACCTAAAGTCCAGCAGTAAAAATGCCACAACTAAAGGTAGAGAAGAGGCCAGAGCACCTGAGTGGCTCAGTGGTTGAGCATCTACCTTTGGCTCAGGTCATGATCCCAGGGTCCTGGGATCAAGTCAGGCATCAGGCTCCCCATACAAATCCTGTCTCTCCCTTGCCTATGTCTCTGCCTTTCTCTGCGTGTCGCTCATGAATAAATAAATAAAATCTTAAAAAAAAAAAAAATAAAGGTAGACTAGAGGCCACATCAAAGAAGATAGGAAGTATGGAGACATGGTTTAGAGGAGAAACAGAACCTGGCTGCTGCAGAGGAGAGGGAGCTGCAGTCATGGAGAAGGGCTAGAGAGAGGGGGTTCATAGGGGAATGCACAAGGAGAATGTTTCCCCATAGCCATTAAGTTGGAAAGTGAGAAGAGCTCAATTTTGTGAGTTCTTGCAAGCAGAGGGACATAAAGCCTGAAGTTTTAAATCTCAGCAGTCTGGGCTCTAGGAGAGTTCAGAAACACTGGGATTTCTCTTGGAGAGAAAGCAAGCAAACAACCTGGGGATATAGAACATGGAAACAGCAATCTGAAGAGTGCCTGTGGGCACATAGTGGAGATATTATTTGTTCTTTTTTTTTTTTTTTTAATTTTTTTTTTTAATTTATTTATGATAGTTACAGAGAGAGAGAGAGGCAGAGACACAGGCAGAGGGAGAAGCAGGCTCCATGCACCGGGAGCCCGATGTGGGATTCGATCCCGGGTCTCCAGGATCACGCCCTGGGCCAAAGGCAGGCGCCAAACCGCTGCGCCACCAGGGATCCCGATATTATTTGTTCTTATTGGAGTATGTCTCTAAAGGAGAGTGTTCATGGACAAACTTCTCCAGAGGCAAAGGAGCTAGCTGGTACCATTTCCCTCCCATACCCCTCAGCATAAGTACAAGGCCACTTGTGGGAACCAGCACAGTATGGACATTGACTGCCTAACTTGTTTACACTAAGTTCCAGAAGAACTACCTTTCTCAGTCACACTTCAGTCCCAGTATGGTGGGCCCTTCCTCCAGAAGGCCAGCACAAACATGTGTCTCCACATGTCTCCCAACCAGATAGTTTTGCAGGGCCTCGGTTCCAGTGGAGGTGGTGATGGCTCTCATTTCACAAGCAGACCAGAGCACATATAGTTAAAATCTGCCACATTTAGGCCAGGGACCAACCAAACACTGCCCACAGCAGGCAAGCAGAGCCCCTGCAGATGACTTAGCCTGAGGGAGAGAGCAGCTAGAACAGAACAGTAGAGTGTATGATAGCACATACCAGAGACATTCCCTGAAGTACCAGATTCCAGGCACTACATGACCTCTTCTTCATAAAGCCATTACTTGCAGGAGCAGGAGGGGTTTAACTTGCATTTCTAACACAGAGAGCAGGCAGAGACTTAGATAAAATGAGAAGACAGAGGAAATTATCCCAAATGAAAAAGCAAGAAAAGGCTATGGCCAGAGATTAAGCAAAATAGATATAAGTAACATGCCTGATGGAGAATTTAAAGCAATGATCATAAAGATACTCATTAGACTTGAGGAAAGAATGGAAGAAATCAGTGAGACCCTCTACTACAGAGATAAAAGCAAGAAAAATCTCAAATAAACAACCTAACCTCACCCCTAAAGGAGCTAGGGGGAAAAATTTAAAAAGAGCAAAGGAAATAATAACTAGAACAAAAATAAATGACATAGAAACAAAAACAAAAAATAGCTTAAATCAATGAAACTAGGAGTTGGTTCAATGAAAAAATCAGTAAAATTGATAAACTTCCAACCAGACATACCAAAAAGAAGAAAGGACTCAAATAAATAAAATCACAAACAAGAGAGAAGAAATAACAACAAAAGCAGGAAAAAATATCCAATGGGAAAAAAAACTGTCTCTTCAACAAATGATGTCAAGAAAACTGGACATCAACATGCAAAAGAATGAAACTGGGCCACTTTATTTCATCATACACAAAAATAAATGCAAAATGGATTAAAGATGTAAATATGAGACAGAAAACCATAAAAGTCCTTGAAGAAAGCACAGGCAGTAATTTTTCTGACATCAGCCATAGCACCATTTTTCTAGAAAGGTGTTCCATGTCAAAGAAGCAAAAGCAAACATAAACTATTGAAACAGCGTCAAAATAAATAGCTTCTGCACAGCAAAGGAAACAAGCAACAAAACTAAAAGGCAACCTACAGAATGGGAGAAGATATTTGCAAATGACATTTTTAATAAAGAGTTGGCATTCAAAAATATATTAAAAACTTATAAAACTCAATAGCCAAATCAAAACTACCAAATATTACCTCACACCTGTCAGAATGGCTAAAATCTAGAAACAACAGGTGTTGGTGAAGGTGTAATGAAAAGGGAACTCTCGTGCACTGTTCAATGCAAATTGGTGCAGCCACTCTGGAAAACAGTATGGAGGTTGCTCAAAAAGTTAAAAATAGAACTATCTTATGATCCAGCAATCACACTACTAGGTATTTACCCAAAGAATATAAAATACCATTTCAAAAGGATATATGCACCTCAATTGTTATAGCAGCCTTATTTACAATAGCCAAATTGTGGAAACAGCCCACGAGTACACCAACTGATAAATAGATATGGAAGCTGTTGCATATATATATATATATATATATATATATATATATATATATAACCCAAAGAAGGAATGAAGTCTTGCTGTTTGTAATGACATAGGTGGAGCTAGAGAGTATTATACTAAGTGAAATAAGTCAGTCAGAAAAAGACATATACCATATGATCTCATTCATATGCACAATTTAAGAAACAAAACAATCAAACAAAGGGGGAGAAAAGAGACACAAATCAAGAAACAGACTCTTAACTATAGAGAACAAACTTATAGTTACTAGAAGGATGGGGTGAGGGGATGGGTGAACTAGGTGATGGGGATTAAGGAGTACACATCTCATGATGAGCACCAGTTGTTGTATGGAAGTGTTGAAACATTATATTGTACACCTGAAACTAATATTACACTGTTAACTAACTCAAATTTAAACAAAAACCTTTAAAAAATCTAAAACAGAAAAAGCTTCAAATTTAGAAAAAGGAGTTTAACTGGATTTTAAGTATCTTAGAAAACAAAATCATTTTAAGGACTTGGAAATACCAAAAAAGCAACTCTCATTCAAGAAGTCTAGAATAATGTTTGTCAACCTCAAATCTGGCACATATTTTTAAAATATTGTACTTAACAAAAATCACTTCAAAATGTCACATGTTCTAGGGCCCCTGGGTGGCTCAGTTAAGCATCTGCCTTTGGCTCAGGTCATAATCCCAGGTCCTGGGATGGAGTCCCATGTGGCAATCTCTGCTTAGTGGGGAGCCTGCTTCTCCCTCTCCCACTCCCCACCTCCGCTTGTGCTCTCTCAATAAATAAACAAAATCTTTTTTAAAATGCCACATGCTCTTATCATACACTAAACATAGGTAATGATGAATGTGAGAAAAATCTAACAATTATAGAGCATCAAAGTTTAATAAAGTCTGGAATCATCAATCTAGAGTTTTTATTAAACAGAAAAATACACTAACCAAATTAAATTTTTAAGAGAATCATCTCATTTCAGCATATAGCAACAAAATTGTAGCTAAAGAAAATATTTTCCCAAAAGTTGCCATAACCATAGAAACCAAGATGTCATTTATTAACATATAGCTTATATTAATTCATAATTACTCTTTAAAAATGTCAATAGCTTATCCAATAGTTCCCTCTTATCCACAGAGAGTGCTGTCAAAGATCCTCAGGGAATGCCTGAAATCCTGTATAGTATTAGCCCTATGTATACTGTTTTTTCCTATTTCATACATATCTACAATAAAGCTTAATTTATAAATTAGGCACAATAAGAGATTAACAACAATAACTGATAATACATTAGAACAATTATAACAATATCCTATAATAAAAGTTATGTGAATGTAATGTCTTTCTCTTTCAAATATCTTCTTGTACTGTACTCACCCTTCTCTTTGTGATGATGATGTAAGATGATAAAATGCCTACATGATGAGATGAAGTGTGGTGAATGATAGAGGCATTGTGATGTAGCAGTATGCTACTACTGACCTTCAAGGGAAAGTACATCAGAAGGAAAATATGCTTCCGGACCACAGTTGATCTTGGGTAAGTGAAACTATGGAAAGCAAAACTGCAGATAAGGGGAGACTACTATATAACAACTAGTCATTTGACTTTATTCAAGTTTCTCTTCATACAAATTCAGGATACAAAAATTGAGCCAAGCTTCCAAAGGACTCATTACATTCTAAGTTGAGATGAAATTAAAAGTAGAAATATGCCCTCATGGCCATCGAAGCATATTTTTCTTTATGTTTACACACCTTTTAAAATACTTTATCCAGGCTATCTTCATTAAAATAAAGACTTACAAAGGAATTAAATTTCCCTATCCAGATATGGAAATGTAAAATATGCAAGAAGATAGGGATGAAAACAGGAAAGGAATACTGGTCTCAGAAGGAATCAAATAGAAAAAGAATTAAAAATGTGATGTATTAAAAAAAAATGTGATGTATTATAATAAGGAGGGAAAAAACACAAACCTTTAGCCATGTGACTAAAACTCAAAGGAGATGAGAGAACTGTAGCAAAGAAACTGCCTTTTCCACTACAAACTACATGTAGTGAGAAGAATATACAGCTATAGAGCTTACTTTACCCTTTTCAACAGGGTTTATTATAGAAAGGATATTTTAAGTAATTATTTCAATCATCAACTTACTTCATTTCCAAATGGATATTTTATATGTGCTAGATTTGAATTAAGATAACACAGTAACTTTAAACCTGTAGTTTTTATTGTTCATTTTCTGACCAGTGGTCCATGTCTTGGGGTTTCCTTTTATTTCCTTGTTCACAGAGTGACTTCCAAATGCTACACTTTTCTAAAGTGTGTACATCCATAAGTCCCTAGCTTCTGATTGCTAGCTTAGTTAAGACCTGATTACAGCTGAGAAAGAGGCCTCTATTTTATTTCTATATGAAAGACACCCTCTATTTCAAAGGCAGGAGCTTGTTCTTTCTTGATATTAGACAAATCTTCAGGGACAGGATCTAGTTCCAAAGGCTCTTCAGGTTTTTGCTGATCTTCCAAAACCAGTGATTCTAATTTTACCACTGGGACATCTGCTGTCTGGAGATGTTGATATTCAGTAGACATATGGTCTACCAAAGGCTCATCTGCAGCAGTGTGTTCAGATGGTGGAAGCTGAACTTCAGCAAGGACATCTTCTACAGAAATTTGTGTAAAAAAGTCCTCTTCAGCTGCTGGAAACTGTTTGTCAACAGGGACCATTTCTAAAGTCGTTTCTTCAGCTGATGGATGCTGAGGTTCAACAAGAGCTACCCCAGCGGGTTCAGACCAAACTCTAGCTGAGGTATCTTCTTTAGGAGCCTCCTCAGGTGGTGTAGAACAAATTTCAACTGCGGCCTCTTCTACAGGGGCCTCCTCAAGTAGTGGAGAATGAACTTCAGGAGAGGTCTCAGCTGGTGGAGACTGAACGTCAATTGGGGCCTCTTCTGCAGGGACCTCCTCAGCTGAAGGAGGCTCAACTTCAGGAGACGTCTCAGCTGGTGCATGCTGAATTTCATCAGAGGGCTCATCTGCAGGGGCCTTCTCAGATGGTGGAGGCTGAATTTCAGGGGAGGTCTCAGCTGGTGGAGGCTGAACTTCATCTGGCGCCTCTTCTGCAGGGGCCTTCTCAGCTGGTGGAGGCTGAACTTCATCAGAGGTCTCATCTGCAGGGGCCTTCTCAGATGGTGGAGGCTGAACTTCATCTGGGGCCTCATCTGCAGGGGCCTTCTCAGCTGGTGGCGGCTGCACTTCATCTGGGGCCTCTTCTGCAGGGGCTTTCTCAGCTGGTGGAGGCTGAACTTCAGGAGCGGTCTCAGCTGGTGGAGACTGAACTTCATCAGAGGTCTCATCTGCAGGGGCCTTCTCAGCTGGTGGAGGCTGAACTTCATCTGGGGCCTCTTCTGCAGGGGCTTTCTCAGCTGGTAGAGGCTGAACTTCATCTGGGGCCTCATCTGCAGGGGCTTTCTCAGCTGGTGGAGGCTGAACTTCATCTGGGGCCTCTTCTGCAAGGGCTTTCTCAGCTGGTGGAGGCTGAACTTCAGGAGAGGTCTCAGCTGGTGGAGACTGAACTTCATCAGAGGTCTCATCTGCAAGGGCCTTTTCAGCTGGTGGAGGCTGAACTTCATCTGGGGCCTCTTCTGCAGGGGCTTTCTCAGCTGGTGGAGGCTGAACTTCAGGAGCGGTCTCAGCTGGTGGGGACTGAACTTCATCAGAGGTCTCATCTGCAGGGGCCTTTTCAGCTGGTAGAGGCTGAACTTCATCTGGGGCCTCTTCTGCAGGGGCTTTCTCAGCTGGTGGAGGCTGAAATTCATCTGGGGCCTCTTCTGCAGGGGCTTTCTCAGCTGGTGGAGACTGAACTTCATCAGAGGTCTCATCTGCAGGGGCCTTCTCAGCTGGTGGAGGCTGAACTTTATCTGAGACCTCTTCTGCAGGGGCTTTCTCAGCTGGTGGAGGCTGAATTTCAGAAGAGGTCTCAGCTGGTGGGGGCTGAACTTCATCAGAGGTCTCATCTGCAGGGGCCTTCTCAGATGGTGGAAGCTGAACCTCAGGGGAGGTCTCAGCCAGTGGAGGCTGAACTTCATCTGAGGCCTCTTCTGCAGGGGTCTTCTCAGCTGGTGGAGGCTGAACTTCAGGGGAGGTCTCAGCCAGTAGAGGCTGAAATTCTTCAGTCTCTCGTATAGGAGGCTCTTCAGCTGTTGTAAGCTGAACTTCAGGATAAACCTCTTCTGAGAAAGCCTCTTTAGCAGGGATAGACTCTACTTTAGCAGGGGCCTCTTCTGCAGAAATCTCTTCAGCTGGGAAAATCTGTACTTCAACAGGAGCTTCTTCAACTTTTGGAGACTGAACTTCAACAGGAGGCCCTTCTGAAAGAGCCTCTTCACTTAGGGTGGGCTCTATTGTAGCAAGGCCCTCTTCTGTAGGAGCCTCTTCAATTGGTGGAGGCTGAGGTTCAGTAGGGAAGTTTTCAGCAGTAGTCTCATCTGGCAGAGATTGGACTTCAGCAAAGATCTCTTCTGCTGTAGGAGACACATCACCTAGAACATATTGCTCATCTTCTGAAAGTTCCAAAGAACCTTTTTTGCTTTGTTGACTAAATAGAAATTTGCTAATACTTATCCGCCTAATTTCTTCATCTCTACTTGTTGAGGGTAGCAATTCAGGATATTCACTAATGAAAAGCTTCCCTGAGGATTCACTTTTTTGCACAACTTCATTTGACTTTGAGAAAGAGCTATCTGGTTGGCCAATAACTACTATTTCTGTTTCACTAAAGTATGTCTGCTGTTCCTTGTCCACTTTTTCTTTTTGAGGAATGTTCATCATTGACCAGTCTCCAGTACAACTGGTCTGCTGAGATCTGTCTATTTTTAGTTGAACTGAATGTCTGCTTGGTGGAATTTCTACTTCCTGAACAGTCTCTGGAAATTCAGGGACTGCTGCTCCAACAGCAGCTGGCTTTTCTTCAGGTACCACTGTTTCACCGACTGATCTGATTTCTTCTTTTTTCTCTTCTACAATAGCCTCTGTTTGCAGAGATTTATCAGTCATATCCTGTACATGCTTTCTCTTTGTCCAAGTTTGCTGAAGTTGAGAAGATACTCTGAGAGACTCATAATTGACTTTGCTTCCAGGAATATTACCAATACTAACGGTAGATTTAGGACCAGATGATTGTGATATAGGCAAGTGTTTCTTTTTCTCTGTTACTTCAGTCTGCTGGGATTTGTCTACCATTGATTGGCTGAGTCGTCTTCTTTTTCGAATTTCTTGCCTGCCTGCTGAGATGGGCTGATCAGGTTCATCACTCTCTTCCATTTCTAAAACTGGTGAATTTCAAAGGTATTAGTCTTCAAGTAATTAATCATCAAGAACCACAAATGTACCAGATAGGTAAGCCTTTGCCTTTCTTCATTAAGTGTTGTTCTATTAAGCTACCTTAGAAAAAAAGTAATTCATAACTTACTGCATTCTGTACTACACTCTTGTTGGATCCCACCTTACTCAGTAAGCATCTTTCCTGTTTAGTCTCTCATATGACTAATCTCACTTCTAGAAGTTTCCCTTAAAGGTCTATGACATCACAGTCAGTTCTCCCTACAAGGTTCCATTGGTGGTATTCCAAGCACTTTTTAACATGGTATAAATACTTGTAAAGAATGACTGCAAGACAGAGAGCTACTGTTTGAAACACCAAGTTCAAAAAAGCATTTATCTATTGGAGGAATGTCAAGTAGACTCCAGTAACGCTGCTTCCTAATAGCGAAAGTGATGCTTTTGAACTTTCAATTCTGCTCTTTTCATCCTGCTATCAAAGACAGTTATACTGCAGAACTCAGAATGCTGCAGCCTATTTTCAATTGTTGAAGAAACAACTGAGACATGTATGTGGCAATGTTCTATCAAAATATATACTTACATGATTTAGAAGAAAGTGAATATTGCTTGAAAAATGTGAGTTCTGAGGTCCATTCCATGTAAACTCCTTTCCTATGTCCTTAGTACTCAGTAACTACAAGAGCCTATCTATCTATATCTATATATCTATAGATAGCATATTTGCATTGTCAAACAACTTGAGATATTTTTATTTTCAACTATTTCAGAAAATAGTTCCACCCAAAGTTTACCGAATAAAAAAAAGTTATGTCTAAAGATATGTCAAGTGAAATAAAATGTTTTCTTAAATATATAAGCTACTGAATAATCAAGTAGGAATAAATTCTCTAATGAAGATAAAAACTGCAAATTGAAGCCTTGAAATTGAGGAAACTCAATTAAGCAAATTGTAAATGGTATAATATATTAGGAATGTAAATAAAACTTTACCTTACACATCACAAAAATTTTACTAGCAAGATGAAAGTTTATCAAAAGATGTACAAAAAAAACATAACTTTGGTCTACAGAAAGTTAAAGGGAAAAATACAGACTTCAAAAATGTAGTCACAGAGACAAATATATTTAAACAATCATAATTTGATTAACCTAGAAATATTTTTAAATTTCTTTATGCCCCTAGGAAATATGAAAATGTCATTGAATAATTACCCTTGTTTGACACGCATTAGCCATAATTGTAGTTAGGTCATCTTAGCCAAATAAATTAATACTTTTCACATTCTTTGACCTAGCCCCTAAAACCACCTCAGTCTCTTGGCAGGAATCAGTGAATATTTGTTCAGTGTAATTGGACAAATGTGTTAGAAACCATGTTGCTTGTCCTACATCTCAACTTGCTCTGCTTTAATTTTTGTCTATTCTGCTCCACTATGTTCTATCTTTATAAGAATTAATAGAGTGAAGCATAACAATAATCATTTTACAAAAGAATGGACATAATTTTTAATCAGACCTGTTGTACTTTGAAAATTAGGTTGCTTATCAACCTCTTTGTGATCTGGTGTTATCAAATACATCTGTCACACATTGCATGTGTCTTTTGTAATCAAGTTTCTGAGATTTTATAGAGTATCTTCAAAATCCATTTGGGGTTGATTTATTTTTTATTTTTTTATTTTTATTTTTTTGGGGGGGTTGATTTATAACAAGAAATAAATGTCAAAACCAATATTGCATTAGTTGGATTATGCAATTGCATTAACTTTGCTGCCTCCACTTAAATAAGGTTTTACCAAATCTTCCATAGACACAAATTGAATTTTCAATATCAGTTGAATTTTCAATTTCTAATTATTTGATATTTATTTTTCCCCTCCAATAAATAACAAAGACTTTGATCAACCTTAGTTACACCAACCTATTGTACTAAACTGCCTTTGTCACTAGCTTATTTATAGAAGCAACATAACATGCCTAAATAATCAATTAAAAATTTACTTGAAATTCCAAATGGAATTACAAGGGATTTCAGGGAGCAATTTCTCATATTTCTTAAATTCACAGCAATTCCTCATATTTCTTAAATTCTCATATTTCTCAAATTTCTTAAAATGCTCCTTTTTCCCGGCTGATCTATCTCATGAACTAATCATTATTCAACCTATCTTGACACTTTAGGGTTTGGTGTTTTACCCTTTGTTAGAAATTTCACATGATTCAGTTTTTTCCCATTTACTTGGTTTATATCCATTATGGATGGAATTGTGTATCCCAAAAAGATATATTGGGCACTGTGAATGTGACCTTATTTGGAAAAAGGATCTTTGTAAATTTAATCAGGTCAAGTTGTCCTTATAAAAAGAGGGGGAAAAGACACAGAATGAAGATGTCCATGTGAAGATGGAGGCAGAGATTTGTGTTATGTTGCCATAAAGCAAGGAATACCTAGGGCTACCAGAAGCTAAAAGAAACAGTGAATTCTCTCCCACGGTCTTCAGAGGGACCATGGCTCTGCCAATTATTTAGGACTTTGACTCTCTAGAACTGTGAGAAAATAAAGTTCTGTTGTTTTATCCCAGTGTGTCATACTTTCTTACTGCAGTTCTGGGAAACTAATACGATATTCTTTCAGAACCCCATACTTCTGACTTCTACTTGGAATGCTGTACTTCCAATTCTTTCTCAATCTCTAGAGCTAGTTTCTTTATTTCTAATTCAGGTCTGGCATTTGGTTTCACACAATATTTGACTCATTTCCATATTCATAAAACCAGAGGGATTTACTAAAAGGCTTCTACCTGATGATTTGCATTTAATGTTACCAAAAACAAATGTGCTAAGTAGCACTTAGTTTCATTTTTTTATTATAATAACTTTGAAAGCTATGATTTAGAGGTGGCAGAGATGTTTCAAATCAACATACACCAAATATCTAAACTGTGACCTATATTGCTTTGTTCTGAGTAGATTAAAAAAGGTGAAGTCTGAAAAATGCCCACTGGATATAATAACTATAAGACTATTGGTAATTTTAGTAAGAGCAATTTCAGTGGAAATGTGGAGATAGATGCCACAAAATTCTAAAATCCCTGTAAATTAAAAATAAAATTAAAGTGTAATGAAAATCTAGGAAAAATAAGTACAAAATATCACATAGACAAAGAGCTATATTTAATATCTAAAAGATTTTAGAAATCAATTTAAAACTCACAATAGAAAAATTAACAAAGGACATGAATAGAAAATTTATAGTAGAAAAATAGGTGACCAATAAATAGATAAAAGAGATCAAGTTCACTTCTAAAATAAAAATTAAAATACCAATGTAACATTTGCAAAGCTTATTTTAAAGTTAATATGCCCCAAAAGTGAGAATATTATTAAGTGGATAGTTTATACATTACTGGCAGAAGTTTGAATTGATACAAACTTTATTCTGGATAATTTGAAAGTAAATACCAAATGTTTCTAAAATGTGCATACCATTTGCCAACAAGTCTATTTCCAATTCTATTTAATTTTTGGAAGTAATTATTACCTCAAAAAAATATTGAGCATTTATATATTCAAGGGAGAGTTGCCAGGTTGGGGAAACAAGAACACAAAAACACATTTTGCTGTCCTTATGAATCTCACTGTATACTGGGAGAAATTGAATAAACAAATATAAAAATTGTGGAAAATATTGTTCAGTAGTGAAGAGAAAATATATATTACCTACAGTAATAGGACTAAAGGGGTTTATAGGATAGAGTAATTGATAAAGTATCCAAGGGAGTAACAACAGGAAGAAAATTTTAGGAACTGTAAGAAAAAAATTCTGCTGTGGCAAGAGGAAAGACTAAGTGAGCTAAGGAAATCATCGATTAGAATGTGCTGGAAGAAGTAGATAGGGGAATAATGATGCATTAACATGCAAATTCTAAGTATTGTTATTTTGGATATAGCAACTGTAAATATTTGTGCACCAACACAATAAAAGTAGGGGACTCACCACTTTCATTAATGAATAGATAACCCAGATAGAAAATGAATAAGGAAACTTGGTCTTGAACTTCACTTTAGACCAGATAGACCTCACAGATACATATAGAACATCCTTTCCAACAGCAAGTAAATAAACATCTTCTCTAGCCCAGACAAAACATCATCCAGGATATATCATATGTTACCTGACAAAACATGTTTTTAAAACATTAAAGAAAATTTAAATCATATCAAGCATCTTTGCTAATCATAATGGTATGAAATTAGAAATCAATTACAAGAAGACAACAGGAAAATTCACAAATATATGGATGTTAAACAACATACTGCTGAATAACCTATGGGTCAAAGAAGAAATCAAAAGAAAAATAAAAAAAAAAAAAAAAAATAAAAAAAAAAAAAAAATAAAAAAAAAAATAAAAAAAATAAAAAAAAAAAAAAAAAAAAAAAAAAAAAACAAAAGAAAAATAAAAAATATCATGAAATAACTGAAATAGAAACAATTTAACAAAACTAATAGGATGAAGTAAATGTAGTTCAAAAAGGGAAGTTTATTGTAATAAATGCCTACATTTTAAGAAAAGGAAGATCTCAAATAGATAACTTTATGCCTTACAGAACTAAAAAAAAAAAGAACAAACTAAATCTAGGGGTAGAAGAAGAAAGGGAATAGCAAAGATTAAAGCAGAAAGAAATGAAATAAAGACCAGAAAGACAATAGAAAATATTAATAAAATGGAGATAATTTTTTTCAAAAGAAAACATTGACAAATCTGTAACTAGACTAAGAAAAAAAGGAAAGGACAAAAATAGAAATAAAAGAAGAGGCATTACAACTGATATGTAGAAATACTATGGATCATAAGACTACTAAACAATTATATATTAATGGATTGGGAAAGTTAGAAGAAATGAGTACATTCCTAGAAAATTAGAACCCAACAAGACTGAATCATGAAGAAATAGAAAATGTGAACAGACCAAAAGCAAATAAGGAGATTAAATTAGTAATCAAAAACTGCCAACACAGGATACAAAATCAATGCCCAGAAATCAGTGGCATTTCTCTACACTAACAATGAGACTGAAGAAAGAGAAATTAAGGAGTCAATCCCATTTACAATCACACCCAAAAGCATAAGATACCTAGGAATAAACCTAACCAAAGAGGTAAAGGATCTATACACTAAAAACTACAGAACACTTCTGAAAGAAATTGAGGAAGACACAAAGAAATGGAAAAATATTCCATGCTCATGAATTGAAAGAATTCATATTGTGAAAATGTCAATGTTACCCGGGGCAATGTATACATTTAATGCAATCCCTATCAAAATACCATGGACTTTCTTCAGAGAATTGGAACAAATCATCTTAAGATTTGTGTGAAATCAGAAAAGACCCCAAATAGCCAGGGGAATATTGAAAAAGAAAACCAGAGCTGGGGACATCACAACGCCAGATTTCAGGTTGTACTACAAAGCTGTGATCACCAAGACAGTGTGGTACTGGCACAAAACAAACACATAGATCAATGGAACAGAATAGAGAATCCAGAAGTGGACCCTCAAATTTATGGTCACTAATATTCAACAAAGCAGGAAAGACTATCCACTGGAAAAAAGACAGTCTCTTCAATAAATGGTGCTGGGAAAATTGTACAGCCACATGCAGAAGAATGAAACTAGACCATTCTCTTATACCATACACAAAGTTAAACTCAAAATGGATGAAAGATCTAAATGTGAAACAAGAATCCATCAAAATCCTAGAGGAGAACACAGGCAACACGCTTTTTGAACTTGGCCACAGCAACTTCTTGCAAGATACATCCATGAAGGCAAGAGAAACAAAAGCAAAAATGAATTATTGGTACTTAATCAAGATAAGAAGCTTCTGCAGAGCAAAAGAAATAGTCAACAAAACTAAAAGACAATCTACAGAATGGGAGAAGATATTTACAGATGACCTATCAGATAAAGGGCTAGTATCCAAGATCTACAAAGAACTTATTAAACTCAACAGCAAAGAAACAAACAATCCAATCATGAAATGGGCAAAAGACATGAACAGAAATTTCACCGAGGAAGACATAGACATGGCCAACAAGCACATGAGAAAATGCTCCACATCACTAGCCATCAGGGAAATACAAATCAAAACCACAATGAGAAAAATAAAAAACCACAATGAGATACCAGCTCACACCAGTGAGAATGGTGAAAATTAACAAGACAGGAAACAAATGTTGGAGAGGATGTGGAGAAAGGGGAACCCTCTTGCACTGTTGGTGGGAATGTGAACTGGTGCAGCCACTCTGGAAAACTGTGTGGAGGTTCCTCAAAGAGTTAAAAATAGATCTGCCCTACGACCCAGCAATTGCACTGCTGGGGATATACCCCAAAGATACAGATGCAGTGAACACCTGCACCTCGATGTTTATAGCAGCAATGTCCACAATAGCCAAACTGTGGAAGGAGCCTCTGTGTCCATCGAAAGATGAATGGATAAAGAAGATGTGATCTATGTATACAATGGAATATTACTCAGCCATTAGAAATGGCAAATACCCACCATTCGCTTCGTCGTGGATGGAACTGGAGGGTATTATGCTGAGTGAAATAAGTCAGTCGGAAAAGGACAAACATTATATGGTCTCATTCATTTGGGGAATATAAAAAATAGTGAAAGGGAATAAAGGGAAAGGAGAAAAAATGAGTGAAAATATTAGTGAGGGTGACAAAACATGAGAGACACCTAACTCTGGGAAATGAACAAGGGGTAGTGAAAGGGGAGGTGGCGGGGGGTTGGGGTGACTGGGTGATGGGCACTGAGGGGGGCACTTGGCAGGATGAGCACTGGGTGTTATGCTATATGTTGGCAAATTGAACTCCATTAAAAAAATTAAAAAAAAAAAAAAAACTGCCAACAAAGAAAAGCCCAGGCTTTTCTGGAAACTTCACTGGTGAATTCTACTAAACATTTAAAGGAGAATTAATACAAAACCTCTCAAACTCCTCTAAAAAATAAAAAAACAATTCCAAATTCATTTTATGAAACCAGCATCATCCTAACACCAAAGTCTGACAGGGACTTTATAAGAAATAAAAATTACAGGGCAATATCTCTGATGAATATACATTAAAAATTCTCAACAAAATGATTCAACAATGCATTAAAAGTTCACAATCAAGTGAGGTTTATCTCTGGGATGCAAGGATAGTTCAACATATACAAATCCATAAATGTGATACACCACATTAATAAAAGATAAATTACATAATTATCCCAAAACATTCAGAAAAGCAGTTGACAAAATTTAAACATCCTTTTATGATAAAAACATTCAACAAATTAGTATACGTGTAAAGTACCTTAACATTATAAACCATATATGAAAAAAAAAAAAAAAAAAAGAAAAAAAAAATAATAAATAAACCATATATGACAAGGCCACAGCTAACATCATACTTAAGAATGAAAATCTGAAGCTATTCTTCTAAGATGAGGAAAGAGACAAGCATGCCCACTATAACCACTTCTATATAACATATTACTAGGAGTATTGACCAGAGTCATTCAGCAAAAGAAGGAAATAATAAAAGGCATCCAAATCAGAAAGGAAGAATTTCAATTGTCTGTTTGTGCATGATATGGTATTTTATAAAGAACCCAAAAGACTGGGGTGCCTAGGTGGCTTTGGCTCAGAGTATGATCCCAGGGTCCTAGGATTAAGTCTAGAATCAGGCTACCCGCAAGGAGCCTGCTTCTCCCTCTGTCTATGCCTCTGCCCCTCTTTCTGTGTCTCTAATGAATAAATAAATAAAATCTTTAAAAAAAAAAAAAAAAAACCCTGTTAGATTAAACAAATTCAACAACGTTGCAAAAGCAATAAACAAAAATCAGTTTCATTTTTATATACTAACAAACTATCAAAGAGAAATTGAGAAGACAACCTCTTTTATAACAGTATGAAAAATAAATACTTAGGAACAAGTTTAACCAAATGGATAAAAAAATCTAAATAATGAAAATTATGAAATTGATGAAAAAAAATGAAGACACAAATAAAGATAGTCCATTTTCATGGATTGAGGAATTAATAGTGTTACAATTCCCATATTGCCCAAATCCATCCATATATCCGATACAATTCCTTTCAAAATTCCAATAGCTTTTTTCACAGAAATAGAAAAAAAATCTTAAAATTCATGTGGAACCACACAAGACCTAGAAAGCCAAAGCAATCTTGAAAAAAACAAAGGTGGAGGCATCATTCTTCCTGATTCAAATTTTACTACAAAGCTATAGTAAACAACATGGTATCAGCATAAAAACAGATACACAGGAGTTCCTGAGTAGCTCAGTCTATTAAGAGTCTGACTTGATTTCACCTCGGTCATGATCTCAGGATCGTGAGATCAAGCCCCACATTGGGCTTTGCACTGAGCATGGAATTAGGATTCTCCCCCCACCAAAAAAAAGATTCTCTCTCCCTCTCTCTCTGCTTCTCCCCACCTACTCTCTCTCTCAAAAAAAAATCAATGGAACAGAATAGAGAGTCCAGAAATAAGCCCACAAGTAAATTATCAATTAATTCTTGACAGAAGCACCAAGAACACACAATCAGCAAAGGATAGTCTCTTTAATAAATGATGTTAAGTGTAAGTGGATATTCACATGAAAATAATTAAATTAGACTCCTATATTACAAATATTACACACACAAAATAATTTTAAATGGATTAAAGATGAACATAAGATGAAAAACTATAAAAGTCCTATAAATAAATAAATAAATAAATAATAAATAAATAAATAAATAAATAAATGTATATATGTATGTAAGATCTTTGACATGGGTTTGCCAATGATTTTTTTCTTGATTTGACACTAAAAGCAAAGGCAAAGAAAGGAAAAAGGAACAAATGGAACTACATCAAATTAAAAAGCTTCTGCTTAAAAAAAAAAATCAACAAAATAAAAAGGCAACGTATGGAATGGAAGAAAATATCTGCAGACAATTTATACGATAAGGGATTAATATCTAAATTATATAAAGAACTAATACAACTCAATAGCCAAAAGAAAAAACCCCACAATAACAATGAAAAAATGAGCAAAGAACCTGAATAGACATTTTCCCAAAGATATAAATGGTCAATACATGTATGAAAAGGTTCTCAACAACACTAATCATCAGGGAAATGCAAATCAAAACCACTATGAAGTATGACTTCACATGTTTTAGGGTGTCCATTAAAAAAAAAAAAAAAAAGATAAATGCTGGTGCGGATATAGAGAAAGGGAACTCATATACTGCTGGGAGTGTGAACTGTCACAGCCATTATGAAAATAATAGAGTTTTCTCAAGAAATTAAAAAAAGAACTATCATATAATCAACTAATTTCATTTCTGGGTATATATCCAAAGGAAATGAAATCACTTTATCATGAAGAGACATCTACATTCCCATGTGCATTTCAACATTATTTACAATAGCTATGATATGGAGACAAGTTAAGTGTCCCATCAGTATGGATGATAAAGAAAAGTGTGTGTGCGTGTGTGTGTGTCTGTGTGTGTGATGGTATATATTATTCGGCCTTAAAAAAAAAAAAAAAAGGAAATCCTGCCATTTGTGGAAATATGAATAAACCTGGAGGGCATAACGCTGAGTGAAATAAGCCAAACAGGGAAAAATAAAAACTACAAGGTTTATATATGGATTTTTTTTTTTTTAAGTTTGAACTCATACAAAAGAGAATAGAATGGTGTTTATCAAGGGCTGGGTGATTAGGATATGGGAAGAGGTGGTAAAAGGATACAAACATGGTGACTGTTTAAATGAAATTTGCTGAGAACAGACTTAGGCATTCTCACCTGAAATAATTTAAAAATTAGGGACCTCTTCAAAGATGGCAGAGTAGGAAAACACTAAGCTCACCTTGTCCCAGGGATGCAACTACATAACACTCACATCAGTATAAATAACCTGGAAAATGACTCAAAGAAGGACAGAACAAACTAAAGGTAAAGAAATCACATTGAAGAGGGTAGGAAAGATAGACATGCTGTGGGGAGCTAAATGGACCATGAGCCGAGCATGGGTGGGAGGGACCTGTGGGCACAGAGAAGAGAGAGAAAGACCCTCACACTGGGAAGGCCACTTGGCAAGACAAATCCCCATAGCATTTGACGTTGAAAACTAGAAGGGCTAAATTTCTTGAGTCCTTACAGTCAGCAGCCTGGAATTTAAAAAATCAGTTGGCTGAGCTCTGGCAAAGCCTAAAAAGTGACAGGAAACTAAATCCCTGCTATTAAAGAGACAGCATGACACACAGCCTGCAGAGATAGAGCACAGAAACAACAGTTGGAAAAACACCTGGGGCATATAGGAGGGAAACTCCTTTACTAAATCCAGAGTGTGTCCTGGGGAGTATCCAGAGAGGAAGTTCCCTGAGGGACTTCTCCAGGAACAAAGGAACCAGCAGGCACCATTTCCCTCCTCTCCCCTACACCTGCATAAACACATGGCCACCTGAGGGAACCACCTCCACAACGGACATTCACCACCTAACATTTTTACACCAAGCCGTGCCCCCTGACCCCAGGCTTTGGCAGATCTGCCTTTTCTAGTCACATGTGTCTCAGTCCCAACACTGCAAGTCCCTTACCAAGAAAACCAAAGCAAACCTTGCCAACAAAGCATCTACTGCCCCACAAACCATGCAGGACCTTGGTCTTCTACACTGTGCAAGACCTTGGTCCCTGTGGCAGGGGTGCCAGCAGCAGTGGTGGAGACAGTGAGTCTCCTTTCATAAGCTTGGAGTACAGCTTGTTAAAACTGTCTGCTCCATTCCAGCTGGCCCAGTCCCTCCACCATGCTCTTAGCTGGAGTCCATTCAAACTAGCAGTGTGCAAACTACCCTGATAGGGACCATCACCAACCACTCCAAAGTGAATCCTACCCTGGAGTGAAGGAAGATAACCACACATAATAGTCAAATGGCAACCCCAGCCAGGGGCTGGGGCAGACCATTGGTCTGATTGTAGGCCCTGCCTACCAATGAAAACTTCTCAGGGGACAACACTGAGAAAATGCCATGCAGTTTGGTGATACTGAATCTCTAGCAAATGCCTGGTCTGACTCAAATAAAACCCAAGATGGTCACAGACTGGTGCACTATACCACCACAGAAACCAAACACTGCCCACAATATGCAAAGAAGGCCACTGCAGATGACCAGAGTGAAAGAAAAAGCAGCCAAGGCACAACAGCAGAGTGCACACTACACATATAGAAGACATCCCTGAAGCCCCGCTTCTATTGAACAGGGGACACTGCACTGCTTGGCACTATAGGACCACTTCTTCATAAGGCCATTATTTTCAAGAGCAAAAGACATAGCAGACTTTCCTATCACACAGAAACATACAGAGGTTAGACAAAATGAGGAGACAGAGAAATACATCCCAAATGAAAGAACAGACAAAACCATAAGAAGAGACTGAAGCATATTAAATTGGATTAAAGTAATATGCCTGCTAGAGAATTTAAGTAATGATCATAAAGATACTCATGTTGTGCCCAAGATTGCGAATCTGAGAAACCACCAAGAAGCTGACACCAATGCAAACACACAAGGGTCTATTTACCAGCTCGAGCTTGGGTCCAAGTATACCCGACACAGCGGAGCAGGGATTTGGACCCCGAGGTGGGTTTCAGCTTAGTTTTAAGGGCTGGTCTAGGGGACCTCCAGAAGGGGTGGAGGAATTTCTCAAGTTCTGTTTACATTCTGATATGGGGCTTTCAAGTGCATTGAGCTCTGTTCTTTTTCTAATAGGGGCTTCCTGCCCTTGGCTTGGGCTCTGTTCTTATTCTAATATGGGGCTTTCTAGGACATTAAGCTGTAAGCTGTTTTCTTCCTGTAACTGAAGTAATGTAAATTTCAACTCTTATTCACAGGGGCCTGTGATGGCTGTTCTTGTGCTAACACTGAACTTTAAGTGGAATGGCCTTACTTTTCTCAGCCTCCACAACTCACTGGACTTGAGAAAAATTGGAGGACATAAATAGACTAGAGGAGACAGAAAAACAAATTTGTGACCTGGAGGACAGAGTCATGGAAAGTTATCAACCTGAGCAGGTGAGAGAAATACATTTATGCAAAGTGAAAATAAATTTAGAGAACTCAGTGACTCCATCAAGCATAACAACATTTGTATATATGGATCCCAAAAGAAGAGAGAGAAAACTTCTCTAATCAGGAGAGAGAAACATATCCACATTCAAAAGGCACAAAAATTCTCCCAAAAATATCAACTCAAGGAGATCTACACCATGACACATAGTATTTAAACAGTAAAAAAGTAATGATAAAAAAAAAATTTAAAGCAATGAGAGAACACAGTTACATATAAGGGAAACACCATAAGGCTATCAGTGAACTTTTCAAAGGAAATTTTGCAGGCAAAAATTTCGCATGATATTTTTAAAGTGCTGAAAGGAAAAAATGCGCAGCCAAGAATACTCTGCCCAGTAAAGCCAATTTTCAGAATAAGAGAGATAAACAGTTTTCTAGACCAAAAAAAAAAAAAGAAAAAAGAAAAAGAAAAAAAGTAAAAGAAAAAAGCCAGCAGAGTTCATGACCACTAAATTAGCCCAACAAGAAATGTTAAAAGGGACTGGTCAAGTGGAAAGGAAAAACCATAAATCAGGAATATGGGGAGCACAAAACAAGTAAAAGTAAGTATATCTGTAAAAATCAATCAAGGTGTACACAAAATAAAAGGTATGACACCACTTACCTAAAACGTGGGTGGGGGGGAGTAAAGAAAAGTTCAAACATCAGTTTAATATAGACTGCTATATGTAAATGTTATGTACAAACTGAATGGTAACCACAAATCAAAAAACGGTAAAAATATGCAAAGAATAAAGAGAAAGGAATACAAATACATCACTAAAGAAAGCCAGCAAACCATGAGGAAAGAGACCAAAAGAATAAAGGATCAGAGAAGAAGTATGAGACAACCTCAAAAAAGTAACAAAATGGCGATAAATACATACTTACCAATAACAACCAATAATTGGACTAAACACTCCAATCAAAAGACATAGGGTAAAAGGGACAGCCCCAGTGGCTTGGCAGTTTAGCACCACCTTCAGCCCAGGGCATGATCCTGGAGACCCAGGATCAAGTCCCACATCAGGCTCCCTGCATGGAGCCTGCTTCTCCCTCTGCCTGTGTCTCTGCCTTTCTCTCTCTCTGTGTCTCTCATGAATAAATAAATAAAATATTTTTTTTAAAAATGAAAAAAAAAAAAACAAGACCCATTTACGTGCTATATACAAGAGATAATTTCAGGCCTAAAGACATGCACATTGAAAATAAGGGAATGGAGAAATATTTATCATGCAGCTGGGTGTTAAAAAGAAAGCCAGGGGAGCAATATGTAAATAACACCCAGTGCTCATCCCATCAAGTGCCCCCGTCAGTGCCGATCACCCAGTCCCCCCCCAACCCCCGCCCATCTCCCTTTCTACCACTCCTTGTTCGTTTCCCAGAGTTAGGAGTGTCTCATGTTCTGTCTCCCTTTCTGATATTTCCCACTCATTTTTTCTCCTTTCCCCTTTCTTCCCTTTCACTATTTTTTATATTCCCCAAATGAATGAGACCATATAATGTTTGTCCTTCTCCAATTGACTTATTTCACTCAGCATAATACCCTCCAGTTCCATCCACATCGAAGCAAATGGTGGGTCTTTGTCGTTTCTAATGACTGAGTAATATTCCATTGTATACATAAGCCACATCTTCTTTATCCATTTATCTTTCGATGGATACTGAGGCTCCTTCCACAGTTTGGCTATTGTGGACATTGCTGCTATAAACATTGGGGTGCAGGGGTCCTGGCTTTTCACTGCATCTGTATCTTTGGGGTAAATAGCCAGCAGTGCAATTACTGGGTTGTAGGCTAGCTCTATTTTTAACTCTTTGAGGAACTTCCACACAGTTTTCCAGAGTGGCTGCACCAGTTCATATTCCCACCAACAGTGCAAGAGGGTTCCCCTTTCTCCACATCCTCTCCAACATTTGTTGTTTCCTGCCTTGTTAATTTTCCCCATTCTCACTGGTGTGAGGTGGTATCCATTGTGGTTTTGATTTGTATTTCCCTAATGGCAAGTGATGCAGAGCAAAGACTGTAACAAGAGATACTATATAAAAGGGACAATATAATGAGGATATAACAATTGTAAGTGTTTATGCACCCAACATAGGAGTACTCAAATAAAACAGTTAATAGCAAACATAAGAAACTCATCAATAGTACTACAACAGTAGTAGGGGACTCTTATCCCCCACTTACATCAACAAACAGATGATCCAAACAGAAAATCAACAAGGAAACAGTGCCATGAATAACACACTGGACCACATGGATTTGACAGATATATTCAAAACATCCTATTTTAAAGGAGCAGAAGATTCATTCTTTTAAAGTGTACATGGAAGGTTCTTTAGAATAGATTATATAAAAGTCCACAAAACAAGTTTCAATAAATTCAACGAGATTGAAGTCATAATATGCATCTTTTCTGACCACAATTCTATGAAACTAGAAGTCAATCACAAGAAAAACTCTGGAAAGAGGACAAATACATGAAGGTTAAATAACATTCTACTAAACAGTGAATGCCATCAACCAAGAAATCAAAGAGTAAATGAAAAATTACATGGATAGAAAATAAAATGAAAACTCAATGATCCAAAATCATGAATATGCAGCAAAAGCAGTTCTAAGACAGAAGTTTATAGCAATACAGACCTACCTCAAGAAGCAAGAAAAATCTCAAAAACCAACCTAACATTATATAAAGAAGCTAGGAAAAGAACAAACAAAACCACAAACCAGAAGGAAAGAAACAATAACGATTAGAGCAAAAATAAAAGATAACAACAACAACAGAACGGATCAATGAAACCAGGAACTGGTTCTTTGAAAAGATCAACAAAACTGATAAACCCAACAACTCATCAATATGGGGGAGGGGGAGGTCTCAAACAAAATCATAAATGAAAAAGGAAAAACAAGTGACACCACATAAAAACAAAGGATTCTAAGACAATATTATGAAAACTTATATGCTAAAAAACTAGACAACCTAGAAGAAATGGATAAATTACTAGAAACATATGAATTACCAAAACTGAAACAGGAAGAAGCAGAAAATTTGAACAAACTATTAGCAGTGGAATAAAATCAGTAATTAAAAACAAAAACACTCCAAACAAGCAAAAGTTGAGAACCAGATGGCTCACAGGTGAATTCTAACAAACATTTAAAGAAGAGTGAATACTCAGTCTTCTCAAACTTTTCCAAACAATAGAAGAGGAAAAAACTTCCAAATTCATTCTATGAGGTCAGAATTATCCTCATACTCAAACCAAAGAAAGACAACACAATAAAAGAAAACTATAGGTGAATATCTCTGATAAACACAGATGCAAAAATCCTCAACAAAATACTAGCAAACCAAATCCAACAACACATTTTAAAAAATCATTCACTGTGGGACCCAGGAAATTTAACAAAAATCCCCTACCCCTGGACAAGCAGAGTAGGACTAATTCCATTTTGTGCTACACCAACCACCTCCTGTATGACCCCCACATGACCTGCTTATTGCTTAAGGCACTGCCCCACCCCTAGTCAAACCACTGGGCACACCCTTATTGGAAATCGGCACATAACAATGTAGCCCTGCCTTGTGCCTGCCAAAACTGTGCGCCAATTTTGACCAAAGTAATAAGCCAGTTCAAATGGATACTATCAGGTAAAATGTAATTCAATCAGCCACCTGCGTGTGGACCCACATGACTGTGCAACTTTCTGTGTATGTTACAATCCCATTGGCCACTGGCCCCTATAAAGCTGTTACGCCTCTTAGCCTCGGGGTCCAAGTCCCTGCTCCGCTGTGTGGGTATACTTGGACCCAAGCTCGAGCTTGTAAATAAACCCTCGTGTGTTTGCATCGGTATAGGCTCCTTGGTGGTTTCTCGGATTCACAATCTTGGGCACAACATTCACCACAATCAATTGAGATTTATTATTGGGATGCAAGAGTGGTTCAATATTCACAAATCAATCACTGTGATACATTATATCAATAAGAGAAAGGATAAAAGTTATATGATCATTTCAGTAGATGCAGAAAAAGCATTTGACAAAGTACAACATCTATTCATGATAAAAACTCTCAAAAAGGTTTAGAGGGAACATACCTCCACACAATAAAGGCCTTATATGAAAATCCCACAGCTGACATTATACTCAATGGGAAAAAACTTAGAGCTTTTCCCTAAGATCAGAAACAACAGAAGGATGTCCATTCTCATGACCTCTATTCAAAATAGTGCTAGAAGACCTAGCGACAGAAATAAGACATATAAGAAAATAAAAGGCATCCAAATTAGTAAGGAAGAAGTAAAACTTTCACTACATGCAGATAACATGATACTATATGTATAAAATCCTAAAGAGTCCACCAAAACATTACTAGGACTTATAAATGAAATCAGTAAGTTGCAGGATACAAATCAATATAGAGAAACTGTTGCATTTTTAAACATGAAAAATGAAATAGCAGAAAGAGAAATTAAGAAAACAATCCTGTTTACAACTAGTTGCACCAAAATAATAAAACATGTGAGAATAAACTTAACCAAGGGGGTGCACTCTGAAAACTATAAAACACTAATGAACAAAACTGAAGAGGACACAGATAGAAAGGCATACCATGATCATGGATTGGGAGAACCAATATTGTGAAAATGTCCATACTACCCATAGCTCTCTACAGATTTAATGCAATTCCTATCAAAATACCAGCAGAATTTTTCACAGAACTAGAACAAACCTAAATTTTAAGATCTAAAACTTAGATGGAACCACCAAAGACCCCAAATACCCAAAGCAATCCTGAAAAAGAAAAACAAAATGGGAGGCATCACTATCCAAAATTTCAAGGTATACTATAAAGCTGTTGTAATCAAAATAATATGGTACTGCCACAAAAACAGACACATAGATCAATGAAACAAAACACAGAGCTCAGAAATAAGTCCACAATTATATAGTTGATTAATTATTTTTAGCAACCTTTTCAGCAACATTTTTCTAGATATGTCATCACCTGAGGCAAGGGAAACAAAAGCAATCAGCTATTGGGGATACCTTGAAATAAAAATATTCTGTGCAGTAAAAGGAAAAAAAAACAAGAAAACTAAAAGACAACCTACTGAATGGGAGAAGGTATTTGCAAATGATGTATTCAATAAAAGGTTAGTATCCATAATACATAAAGACCTTGTACAACTTAACCCCAAAAGACCCCCCAGATAATCCAATTAAAGAAAGACTGGGCAGAAAATATGAACAGACATTTCTCCAAAGAAAATGTCCACATGGCCAATGGGCACATGAAAACATGATCAATCTCACTCATCATCAAGGAAATGTAAATCAAAACCACAATGAGATATCACCTCATACCTGTCAGAATGGCTAAAATCAAAACCCCAAGAAATAACAAGTGTTAGTGATGATGTGCAGAAAAAGGAACCCTCATGCACTGCTGGTGGTAATGCAACTGGTGTAGTCACTATGGAAGACAGGAGAGAGTTTCCTCAAAATATTAAAAAGAGAACTACCTTAAGATCCAGTAATCACACTACTGAATGTTTACCCAAAGAATACAAAAACAGTAATTTGAAAAGATATAGGCACTCCTATGTTTACTGTAGTATTATTTACAGTAGCCAAATTATGGAAACAGGCCAAGTGTCCACCGATAGATGAGTAGATAAAGAAGATGTGAAATAGGGATCCCTGGGTGGCGCAGCGGTTTAGTGCCTGCCTTTGGCCCGGGGCGCAATCCTGGAGACCCGGGATCAAATCCCACGTCGGGCTCCCGGTGCATGGAGCCTGCTTCTCCCTCTGCCTATGTCTCTGCCTTTCTTTCTCTCTCTCTCTCTCTCTGTGACTATCATAAATAAATAAAAAAATAAAAAGCATAAAAAAAAGATGTGAAATATATATATGTATGTATATATATAATATATACATTAAGATGTGAAATGCATATATTTACATATATAACATATAAATAAGGTAAAAAGATATATTTGGATCAGCCATTAAAAAGAATGAAAACTTGCCATATGCAAGCTACATGGATAGATTTAAAGAGTATAATGCTAAGTGTAGTAAGCCACTCAGAGAAAGACAAATACTATATGGTTTCACTCATTCGTGGGATTTAAGACACAAAACAAAAAGGAAGAAAGAGACAAACCAAAAAACAGACTCTTAACTGTAGAGAACAAACAGATGGTTACCAGAGAAGAAATGGGGGGGTGGGGGGGGATGAATGAACTAGGTGAGGGGAATTAAGAATATACTTATCATGATGAGTACTGAGTAGTATATGGAATTGCTGAATCGCTTTATTGTACACCTGAAACTAATAGAACACTGTATGTTAACTATACTGGAATTAAAATAATATTTAAAATAACTTAAAAATAACTATCTGACATGATAGATATGTTAATTACCTTGATTTGGGGAAAACTTTCATTTTTGATATATATATATCAAATCATATCTTTGCTTTAAATATATTTTTTTGTTCATTATAAATATATTGTCAATTTTACCTCAAAAAATCTATAAAAGAGAATTGTTATTTCATTGTAAATGTCATATAAATATATAAATGGTTTTAAATTTCTTCTTTCCTGTGTTTGAAATGATTGTGGGAACAAGAAAGAAAGGAGATGTATTGATTTCTTCTTTTCTAAATATAGCATCTTAAAACAACATAAATTTACTATCTTAAGATATAGGTTAGCTGGGTCCTATGATCTAGATCTCACCAGTGGATCTCACTTAAATCAGTATCAGCCTGAAATGAGATCACCTCTGATCTAGGGATCTTCTTCCAAGCTCACTGAGTGATAACCAAATTTAATTCCTAGTGTTTATATAACTGACATCCCAATTTTCTTGCTGGCTGTCTGCTAAATTCACTCTCAACTCCAAGGGGCTGCCTTCAAGTTCTAGCCATGTAGCCCTCAATGTGGAAATTTAATTTTTCAAACCCAGTAGAACAATCTCTTTCCCATGTGCTACAACAGATCTTACATACAAACATGACTAATAATCCCATCACCTTTATCATATAACATCACCTAATCAACTATTCTATTTCAACTATTGACTATCCCATAATATTAAGAGACTCTACTAACACAAAAAGAAAGATTTTACAGGATATATAGACTAGGGAGCAGGAAACTTTGGGGTCATCTTAGAATTTTTGCCTGCCTACCAGTCAAGAATGGACTCATGAAAATCAGCCAGGAGGCCAATTAAGGAAAGAGTCTAAGACAAAGCACTAAGTTATCAAGCATTCAAATGCCAGGTAGAGAGAGAAAAAAAAAAAAAGACTAGAAAAAGAAAGAACTAAAAATGAGTATCAGGTTGATTAAAGTATAGATGGAGAAAAAAAGCAGAATATAGATGCATTTTGGAGCTAGGATCAACTGGAATGGATGATGAGCTGAGTATCAGGAAAAAAGAAGAAAAAATGCTAAGAATGATCCCTAGGCATTGGTTTTTTGCAACTTGGTAAACAGATGTGCCACTTGTCGAGATAAGGGAAAAAATGAATGAGGAACAATTGGTGACAACAATATCCAGAGCTCAATTTTGGACGTTAACTTTGAGATGTCTCTAATACACCCAGGTTGAGATGTTAGGTAGATTAATATCAGGTTCAGAATTCAGAAGGGCAGTCAGCACCAAAGACATAAATTTGAGACTCATTGGATATGTATGGTATTTAAAGCCATGAGATTGGATATGATCACTTAGGAAAAGAATCCTGAAGGACAAGAAAATAGAGCCAAGACTAAACCCACTCATTTATCAAGCATTTAAATGTCAGGTAGAGGGATGAGGCTGGCAAAAATATGACTGAAAATAAACAGCTAAGGATATCAGAAAACAGAAATTTGTGTTGTCATGGAAGTCAAGAGATAAAGTTTCCAGAAAGTATGGTAGAAAATGGATTAGTGTCAAATGGTGTTTATAGAATCTAGTCAGATAAAAACTAAAAATCTACTGTATTTGTCAAACTGGATGCCATTGGTGGATGTAGCTAAAGCATTTTCACTGGAGTGCTAAGTTGAAGCCATATGGCAGGTGATAAGAAAAATGGAGAGAATTACAAGTAGACAACTCTTTCCAAAAGCTTCAGTACAAATATTATAAAAAATAATGCTTGCTGTCACACTAAACAAAAAAGTAGATATCACCTATAATATTAAAAGGACAAATAATATATCTTTATTTTGAAATGTCATCCTTAAAAAATTACTAATGAAAAATATGTAATGACACAAAAAAAATCCATGACAAAATATTAGGTAGGGAAACAAAGCAGGATATAAAATTGTAAGTATGATTCTACTTTCACAAAATAAATACTATATATTACACATTATGCAATAAAGTACTATTCTGGAGTCTTTAAAATACCTACTATAGGGAATAACAGAGGTGAGTAAGAGGATTTCCAAGACCTAGTCATTTCAGTACAGATCCAAACCCAAAATTCTTATTCCATTAATTTTTACAATTGTTTGATTTTTTTCAAGTGTGTTCAGCAAAACTACAAACTTATGGAAGGGTGAAAGTTTGAGGCAAGTTTTAGGGCTTACTTAGGTAGTTGGGCAAGAAAGTAAAAATGAACAAGGGAGTTTACAACTTAAGGCCAAGTATAATAGAAAGTGAGGAAGAATATAAACTGAGATGTAGGGGAAGAAATAAAGGGACTGAAGCTCAATAAACAACCATAGTGGGAGCAAAGGAGAAAACAGAAAACCAGGAACAAGCAGTGAGAGAATATAATGCTATAATGTAAGGTTTAAAAAGGCAAAGTAATGTTGCTTAAAATAAAGCCAAGTATATGACTAGAATAGAAATAAAGAGTAAGTCTCTAAATTTGAGGAATTCCAGGAACTTTGAGGTTAGACATTGAGATTAGACATTGAGGTGATGGAAGATAATCCAGGACAGGGGTAAGGAAAATGATTCTAAGTCTGAAGCCAGTGATTTTTATCAAATCTGCAGAAGTATCCAGGAAGTTGATCAAGCACAGGGACAAGAAGCAATAAATATTGCTACAGTCTGTTAAGTATGAGTTTTAGGCAGTAAATATATTTTCTATAACAATTAAGGGAAGAACTAAAGCAGTCATGGGCTCTTACTCCCCATCTCAATATGCTTGTGGTTTGAGGAAACAGAGTCTCAAATAGAAGGGTTTGCAAGGTGGGGTGCCTAAATGGCTCAGTTAGTTGAGCATCTGACTCTTGGTTTCAACTAAGGTCCTGATCTGTTATGGACTTGAGTTGTGGGATCCAGCCTTATGACAGGTTCTGTGCTTGGCTCGGAGTCTGCTTGTCCCTCCCCCCTCTCTTTCTCTTTAAAATAAATAAATAAATAAATAAATAAATAAATAAATAAATAAATAAATAAATCTTTTTCAAAAAGGGGGGGTACAAGGAATGCTGTATCTTCAGTTAAAACAAAAAAGATGGATATAGCAGACCATCAATATAATAACAATGTATGGAAGCTTTTGGGAGGGTAGGGGCAATGCACAAAGTAAGAGGATTAAACTGAATGGGATCAATGGAAGATTAGAAAAGGAGAGAAACAAAAGTGTATGACCAAGATAGCCTTAATTTTCCTCAGCTTGACTAAACTTGAGATAGGCTTCCTCCTATCTGAAGCACCTGACCTTCATTTGCTTAGAGCACTTTCTTTACAACACTGTGTAACTGTAAACTCTTTCCTTACTTCTTTGAGATGTAAATCTTTTTAAAAGCCTCTTACTAGTTTCATAACTCAGTTTTGTCTTTCTCAAGGATCTGGGAGTCATCATTTTTAAATGTAATCTTTAAGGAAAACAGTATCTCACCTCTTTCTCAATTTTTGTGAGAGAGTAGCAACCAAGCTTTGGTGGGCAGAGGCACTTTTCTCCAAGTTGTAAAACTGCCTCCTATCATGAAGATTTAAAAAACATAGATGGCCTAAGATTCATCCAAACCCAGCTTTTAAAAGTTATTCTATCCTGGGGATCCTGAGTGGCTCAGTGGTTAAGTATCCAACTCTTGATTTTGGTTCAGGTCATGAGCTTAGGGTCATGGGATGGAGCCCTACATCCACACTGAGTATGGAGCCTACTAGAGATTTTCTCCCTCTCCCTCTACTCCTCCTTCCCCCTCAAATAATCAATAAACCTAAAAAGAAGGAAAAGAAAAAGAAAATGTTATCCTGTACTTTGTTTTAGTGGAGTTGAGTTCAGACTCTATCTTGGCTCCTCACCTCTGTTAAAATAGCCTTGAATAAAGTCTTTCTTCCTGTTCTTTGTTCTGTACAATATTTTCCTTTGATAGAGTAAAAGAATAGATTATACAGGGAAAGTTCAGTATGGATATTGGCCAAAAGTACAAGGATATGAAGCATTGTAAGATATTTTGATCACAATGTTCTCAAAACACCTAAAATTACAAGGTATTCCTTGTAGACACAGACTACAAAACCTTATTCTAGAAAAACTTGTTTAATTAGAGGTTATACAACTATTTTTTTTCCATTCTTCTTTCTATTAAGGATTTATGGTAAGAAAAAATAGTCTTACTGTATTATACTGTATATAGAACAGGGTTTGCTTTTTTTCAATATTATTTTTGTCATCATTTCTTCATTAGAGGAAACACATAGAAACTGTAAATGTAAATAACTATGATGAAGGGACTTGAGGGGGATGGGCTAAATGGGTGATGAGTATTAAGGAGGACACTTATGGGTTGTTTGGGTGGCTCAGGGGTTGAACGTCTGCTTTTGGTTTAGGGTGTGATCCCAGTATCTGAGATTGAGTCCCACATCGGAGTCCTCCCAGGGAGCCTGCTTCTCCCTCTGCCTATGTCTCTGCCTCTCTCTCTCTCCATGTCTCTCATGAATAAATAAATAAAATCTTAAAAAAAAAAAAAAAAGAAAAAAAAAAGGAAGGCATTTGTGATGAGCACTGGGTGTTGTATGTAAATGATGAATCACTAAATCCTACACCTGAAACCAATTTTACCATATATGTTAACTAGAATTTAAATAAAAACTTCATATAAAAAAAGTAAATAACTAGAAGCAAGATAGGAGGCTATTGTTTTTTTCTGTGGATGCTTTTGCAATCCTTCATTTTATAACAAGATGCCAAATAAGATAGATAGATATCCAGAATTAATTAAATAAAGCAAGTTCCAGAATTACTGGTGAGTTATTACATATTTAGAATTATGTCCTAAAATATTAGTACATAAGAACTGATGCTCATGCCAATTATTCATAAACATTCAAAAATATTTCAGCATCTTTTGAATCTTCAAATTTTAAATTACATATTATTCTGATATCTTCTATTTGTCATTCTAGATCTTCACTTTTTTCCACCCTATGCTATACCTCAAGTCCAGTCCAAATGGACTGCAATAATGGATAACCTTTTTACTTTGGTTGGATTCAGCAAATGGAGTATACTTGTCAGTAGATCTGAAAAAGGCAGAAGAATGAGTTTCCTCCATTTCCTTCACTGAAGAGTTGGTTCAACCTATCAGTCTCTGCCAAGGCTCACAGCAGCTATAAAATCCTTTGCCGATAGCTTTCTCCTCACTTTCTCTCTCCCTCTCCCTTTCTTCATTAAATCACTTTTCCTTTCCCTTTTCAGCCTACATACTAATGTTACCAGTTCAGGGCACTCTATAATCTTTTATAATTTCTCTCGTACTGTGCCCAGACATTTATGATTGGTCCCCTTATTAAATTCTCAAATTAACCAGAATATTTCCCTGTGAGGATTAACAAATATAGCACATAAACCCACAGATTTGAGGATGTTATTATATCATATACTTTGACATTATTATATGTTATATGGTTTAAATTATAAATCCCAGATAATAAAAAAGTACAGTTACCAAAATTCTCCTCTGTCTACATATTTTAGGTAAATGGTACTAATTGTTTCGGATTACACCCAAGTTTAGCTAGAGAAAGAAAGGAGTTGAGAAAACAGCTCATGCCAATTCTTTTTAGTCCACCCATGTGGCAAAACTGAGTTAAGTATTGATTATAACATCAATTGAACTCTTAATAAATAGACTATATTATAGGAGTCAGGGGGAGGGAATTCTAGTAACAATAGTTATCTTCCTTCTTTCCTTCCCTAGTCCTACTACAATGATCTAGGAATTCTCCTTTGGGATGAATATCACCTAGCAATGGAAAGGAGAGTAGCTAGTCCTTTGAAGTCACAGAAGAGATGCTACTGGGTCTCAGCTTAGTCTTTCTGCAAAAGGTATAAGTTATGTAGAAAAGAGTAGGATGAACACAAAGTAGTCCCTCCTTGTGACCAGAGCTAAACTTTTTATGTGTAATTTCTTCACCAGAAATGGGTTCTGCCCCTTGGTCCAACTCAAAAATTTACATTAGACTAGGAATTTAATAAGAATTAAATTCTTTAATTGAAAAAAAATTTAAATACATTTTTTTATTTAGTGGAAATATTTTTCTAACACAAAGGACAAAATCATTTTTGTAGACAGCAATTACTGGTCAATACAAGGTCTTAACATTCCTTTTCTTATCCAAAGATTTACAATTCCTCTACAGATTTAACATTTGTTCTCTTTAGCTTTTATCTTGAAACAATGAATTACAAAGAGAACTTAACAAAATTCCCAAAGTAGATTTAAAGCTTAACATATATAAAATCACATATCAAAATGAAATATAATAAAACATTAAATCACTACTCCAGATCATGTCTAAATCTAAAATGTCACCTCTCCAGATCTAGAGAATATATGCTAGTCAAATCCTATTAAAAATATTCATACCTGTGTAATTTGTTGGGCTCCTTCTAACTTTAGTTTCTTTTCAGACAAATGATATATGAGCCTGCTTAAAGAGTTAATTGTCCATATATAAAAACTTGAATAAACCCTTTGAATGAAAATTTCTATTTCGTCTATCATTACTTTTTAAATTTTTATTTAATATTATATTGTTAAAATACAGCATCATTTTGACAGAAATATGAAAAAGTACCCATAAGCTCTATTTTGAAATATTCTAATTCTAAAGAGACAGAAATGCCCAAGCAGGAAACTATTAAAAATGCAAATTCAGCATTTTGAAAGGCTATTAAAACTTCTTTATTAGAAAAAGAAGACCAAAGTTTTTAAACATGCCAAGAAAAAAGTGCTTAGAAATATCCTCCAGGGACAAATTATGAAGTTGCTGAGAAAGAACTTTAAAAGGATATGTCTCTCTTCTATCCATTCTGACTTTAGATCATGGATGACTACAGATCGTTTCCATAAATATTCTCACCAACTGATTCTATAAAAAGAGTGAGTTAATCTACTTGTGAAATATTTGCTGCTCTGTCCAGAATAAACCTACCTGCTTGCCTCTGTGTCCTACAAAATCTTCATCTGAAGAGAAGGTGAAAGAAACCAGAGTTTTTGCAATAGAGAGGTAGGATCTGAGGTGTTTCTGTGTTTTACCCAAATCATATCTAACCCTCTAAACTCAAGTGCTCCCTGACAATTCTGACCATAGGAATAGAACTTTCCCACTAAATTCCAGAACTTGCTAGCTTCACATAACCCAATGGTGTCAAGAAGGGTTAAAAATCATCATATAGGGGGATGCCTGGGTGGCTCCGCAGTTGAGCATCTGCCTTTGGCTCAGGGTGTGATCTCAGGTACAGAGATCCAGCCCTACATAGGGCTCCCAGTAGGGAGCCTGATTCTTTCTCTGCCTATGTCTCTGCCTCTCTCTGTGTGTCTCTTATTAATAAAAAATCTTAAAAAATAAAAAGTCATCACATAGGCTGTCCCTGAAAGCCTATGACCTAACAAACACATAACAAAAGCAGCATTAGAGCAGTTGAGAAAAAAAATACATCTCTGTGAAATAAAAGCATTTGAAATAATTCTTTGTTTAAGAGCTGGGCTGAATGTATAAAGAAGTAAAAGTTCTAACTCAGCTGAACAACATAACTCCTTGTATTGGACATGCTCAGCTTTTGATGAAAGGTCAAAGCTCTCTGTGGACAACAGAGGCTACTGCACACACAAATGGAGCATAGCACATGACTCTGGAGATTCATTCTGAAAGTATGACTTGTCTGCTCTCGCATTACAAGGCATTAAAATCCACGCACTGTTCTCTGATGATAACATTGTTCCTAACTACTTGGCACCAGGAGTCACACTGGAAACCACTGACAGTAATAAAAGTCAGACTGAGTAAATAGGATCCCGACTCTCCTGAATTTCAGGATGATATTGCACTATGTGGCATTCAGTGCATACCTAGATCTCTTTAAGCATAAAGCCGACAGGGCTCAAGAGAAAAATATGATGATGCATTTAGAAAAACTGGAAAGCATTCTTAACTCTAAATATAAGTTTTCTGCTTCAATCATACAAATAGGCAGTTATACTACTACTCTTCTATTCTGTATGCTATTGTTTTAAAAGAGCTATGTAAAACAATTCTTTCCAGTGGTAGCTTTAGAGTATTGCCAAATCAATGAACAAAGATGAAACCAAACAGGTTCACCTATAGCAGAGATTTCAAGTAGGCATGAAATGAAGAATATCAGTACAAACTAAATACCAATGTTGCATCAAATAAGATGGAATAGTAATTTCAAAATTTCTAAAATTGGAATCAGATTCAGAAAAATTTAAATCAGAATTTATACATACACTTTATGTGTACATACATACATACCTGTATGATGGGTTAATTCTACGTATATATTTATGTGACTATAAACGCAAAGGTCTTAACTCAGTTGCTGCAAGTTTAATAAGAGGCAAAGTCATTACATAAAAAGAAAAAGCAATCTGACATGCAACTGTCCTTCAGAGAACACACTGATTTAATTTTACAATAAGCTTATATATGAACAAAACATTACTAGAACTGATACATGAAATCAGTAAGCTGCAGGATACAAAATCAATATAGAGAAGCTGCTGCATTTTTAAACATGAAAAATGAAGTAGCAGAAAGAGAAATTAAGAAAACAATCCTACTTACAACTAGTTGCACCAAATGATAAAACCTGTGAGAACAAACTTAACCAAGGGGGTGAAAGAACTGTACTCTGAAAACTCTAAAACACTGATGAACAAAACTGAAGAAGACAGAGGAGGGGCAAGCTGGTGAAGGAGGAGGGTCCTCGCCTCACCCGGCCCCACCAACTTACCTAGATAATTGTCCAATCATCCTGAAAACCTACGAATCCAACCTGAGATTTAAAGAGAGAACAGCTGGAACGCTACAGAGAGAAGGGTTTTCACTTCTAACAAGGTAGGAAGGCGGAAAAACAAAATAAAAAAGAATCCAGTGGGGGAGGGGCCTCCCAAGGAGCCGGGCGAAGAGGGGTGGCGACAGCCTTGGGGACAGGAAAACCCAGCCCGGGAGAAGCAGGAACTTTAAAAACCCAGACCAGATCCTTCCCAGATGGAAAGGCGCTCAGCAGGGAACTCGGGCAGAACCGCAGGAGGGACAGTGGAGCCCCCAGGTTCCGCGGTCACTAACATTGGAGGTGCACCCGGGGGAGAGCCCGTGGGCCGGGCTTGGTAAAGGGCTGGAGTGTGCCGGCCGGGCCTCGGGGCGGAGGGGGCTGCGCCCTGCTGCCTTCAGGAGCCGCACCGCCCCGGGAGCGCGATTCCAGCAGCGCAGGCCCCAGATCCCAGGGCGTTGGGGGACACAGCCAGGATCCTGCACTCCCCCCAGGATAGGCAGAGGCAGGGAGGGCACAGGACAGTGAGGATGCTATTGGCCCTGGGTGCCCCCAAGCTGTGCAGGTCAGCACCCCACGCCCCCGGAGCATCCGGGCCAGTGCGGACTGGGAGACTGCATAGTTATTGCGGGAGCTGACTCCAGGGCTGGAGAGCTGGCCGCCAACAGTGGGGTTGTTACTCCTGGTGTCACCTTGTACCTGGGACTGAGCAGGGGCCTCACAGGATGAACAGCTCCCACCGAGCCGTGCACCTGGCAGGGGGTGGGGCAGCTCCTCCAGGTACACATACCTGAGAATCAGCACAGCAGGCCCCTTCCCCAGAAGACCAGCTGGAAGGACAGGGGAAGAGCAAGTCCTTTTTTTTTTTTAATAATAAATATATTTTTTATTGGTGTTCAATTTGCCAACATACAGAATAACACCCAGTGCTTATCCCATCAAGTGCCCCCCTCAATGCCCGCCCACCCAGTCACACCCCCCACCCACCCTCCTCCCCTTCCACCACCCCTAGTTCGTTTCCCAGAGTTAGGAGTCTTCCATGTTCTGTCTCCCTTTCTGATATTTCCTACCCATTTCTTCTCCCTTCCCCTCTATTCCCTTTCACTATTTTTTATATTCCCCAAATGAATGAAACTATACAACGTTTGTCCTTCTCCAATTGACTTACTTCACTCAGCATAATACCCTCCAGTTCCATCCACGTTGAAGCAAATGGTAGGTATTTGTCATTTCTAATGGCTGAGTAATATTCCATTGAGCAAGTCCTTGACCAAGCAGCACTGGAAGCTCCACGGGAGGCCGAGGGATTTACAGTATATAGAACCAGAGGATACCCCTCCTTTTTATTTCTTCCTTTTTCCAGTACAACTCGTTTTTATATCAGACTGTAAATTTCCAGTTTGTTTTCTTTTCCCACCTTAACTAAAATATTTTGCCACCTCTTCATTTTTAAGTTTCTGCCTTTTTGACTTTCATATTTCTACAATTACAGATCCTAGATATATTTTCCACTTCTAGATTCCCTTCAACATACTCAATTTTGGGAGATATACAATAGGTGTTTTTTTGTTTGTTTTTTGTATGTTTTTTGTTTCCTCTGCCTCATTTTATTCTACAATGGAAGAAGTTAATACCTTCTAAAATATGACCATAATGCACCCAGAACCAAGTGGTATACAGTGCTGGTTAATTCTGTGAGATTTCTCATTCCCATTCTGCCTCCCTTCTTTTATCTCATTTATGTTTTCATGGTCAATGTTCAGGCCCTCTACAAGTATTTCTGGCTTATATAAATTTGGGACTGAGCATCTTTCTAACATAAAAACTTAATATACTCAGAACCAAGAGGATCACCCTCTAGGATCCCTCAGGTAGACTACTTAGATATCTACTACAACTTGTCACTACCACCACCTCCCAGTCCCTCCCTTGTATTTCTCTTTTTCTTTTCTCTTTTTTTTTTTCCTCTTTACTTTTGCTTTTTTTCTCTTTTCTTTTTTCTTTATTTCTTCTTTGGGATTCTTGACCTTTTATTTTTTACTGCTTTGTTTTAAAATATGTTTTTCACTTTAGTGGTCCTTTTGTTTTATTTCATTCTGATTTTTGTTTTCAGTTTATGGTCTCTGACCTTGTAGAATCATCTAGACTGAAACATAGTTAGATCATGGTTGATATTGTTGATTCAGCCCACTCATACAGTCACTCTGCACTGAGCAAAATGACTAGAAGGAAGAACTCACCACAAGAGAATCAGAAACAGTACTCTTTGCCACAGAGTTACAGAATTTGGATTACATTCGACGTCAGAAAGCCAATTCAGATGCACAATTATAAAGCTACTGGTGGCTCTGGAAAAAAGCATAAAGGATTCAAGGGACTTCGTGACTGCAGAATTTAGATCTAATCAGACCAAAATTAAAAATCAATTAAATGAGATGCAATCCAAACTGGAGGTCCTAATGACAAGAGTTAATGAGGTAGAAGAACGAGTGAGTAACAATAGAAGCCAAGTTGATGGCAAGGAAGGAAGCTGAGGAAAAAAAGAGAAAAACAATTAAAAGACCACGATGAAAGATTAAGGGAAATAAATGATAGCCTCAGAAGGAAAAAATCTATGTATAATTGGGGTTCCAGAGAGCACCGAGAGGGACAGAGGGCCAGAAAGCATATTTGAACAAATCATAGCTGAGAACTTCCCTAATTTGGGGAGGGAAACAGGCATTCAGATCCAGGAGATAGAGAGGTGCCCCCCCAAATCAATAAAAACCATTCAACACCTCAACATTTAATAGTGAAACTTGGGGATCCCTGGGTGGCGCAGCGGTTTAGCGCCTGCCTTTGGCCCAGGGCGCGATCCTGGAGACCCGGGATCGAATCCCACGTCGGGCTCCCGGTGCATGGAGCCTGCTTCTCCCTCTGCCTGTGTCTCTGCCTCTCTCTCTCTCTCACTGTGTGCCTATCATAAATAAAATAAAAAAATAAAAAACAATAAAAATAAAATAATAGTGAAACTTGCATATTCCAAAGATAAAGAGAAGATCCTTAAAGCAGCAAGAGACAAGAGATCCCTAATTTACTTGGGGAGAAATATTAGATTAACAGCAGACCTCTCCACAGAGATGCAGAGACCTAGCAGGCCAGAAAGAGCTGGCAGGATATATTCAGGGTCCTAAATGAGAAGAACATGGAGCCAAGAATATTCTATCCAGCAAGACTGTCATTCAGAAGAGAAGGAGAGATAAAGAGTTTCCAAGATAGGCAGAAACTGAAAGAATATGTGACCACCAAACCAGCTCTGCAAGAAATATTAAGGGGGACCCTGTAAAAGATAGAGGAAGCCCAAAGAAATAATCCAAAAACAGGGACTGAATAGGTATTATGATGACAATAAATTCATCTCTTTCAATAACTCTGAACATGAATGGGCTAAATGATCCCATCAAAAGACACAGTTTTGGACTGGATAAAAAAGCAAAACCTATCTATTTGCTGTCTACAAGAGACTCATTTTAGACCTAAGGACACCTACAGCCTGAAAATGAAAGGTTGGAGAGCCATTTACGATTCAAGTGGTCCTCAAAAGAAAGCTGGGGTAGCAATCCTCAGATAATTAAAGTTTATCCCAAAGACTGTAGTAAGAGATGAAGAGGGACACTATATCATACTTAAAGGGTTTATCCAACAAGAAGACCTAACAATCATGAATATTTATTCCCCTAATCTGGGAGCTGCCAAGTATATCAATCAATTAATAACCAAAGTGAAGACATATTTAGATAATAATACACTAATAGTAGGAGACTTGAACACAGCACTTTCTGCAAATGACAGATCTAAGCACAACATCTACTAAGAAACAAGAGCTTTAAATGTACACTGACCAGATGGATTTCACAGATATATACAGAACTTTACATCCAAACTCAACTGAATACACATTCTTCTCAAGTGCACATGGAACTTTCTCCAGAATAGACCACATGCTGGGTCACAAATCAGGTCTCAACTAACAACAAAAGATTGGAATTGTCCCCTGCATATTTACAAACCACAATGCTTTGAAACCAGAACTCAATCACAAGAAAAAATGTTGAAGAAACCAAAACATGTGGAGGTTAAAGACCATCCTGCTAAAAGATGAATGGGTCAACCAGGAAATTAGAGAAGAATTAAAAAGATTCATGGAAACTAATGAAAATGAAGATACAACCATTCAAAATCTTTGGGATACAGCAAAAGCAGTGCTAAGAAGGAAATACATTGCAATACAAGCCTCCCTCAAAAAATTGGAAAAAACTCAAATACACAAGCTAACCTTGCACCTAAAGGAACTGGAGAAAGAACAGCAAATAAAACCTACACCAAGGAGAAGAGAGTTAATAAAGATTCGAGCAGAACTCAATTAAATAGAGACCAGAAGAACTGTACAACAGATCAACAAAACCAAGAGTTGGTTCTTTGAAAGAATTAATAAGTTAGATAAACGATTAGCTGGCCTTATTAAAAAAGACTCCAATTAATAAAATCACGAATGAAAAAGAAGAGATCACAACAAATACCAAGGAAATACAAACAATTTTAAAAACATATTATGAGCAGCTATATGCCAAAAATTAGGCAATTTAGAAGAAATGGACACATTTCTGGAAAGTCACAAATTACCAAAACTGGAACAGGAAGAAATAGAAAACCTGAACAGGCCAATAACCAGGGAGGAAATTGAAGCAGTCATCAAAAACCTCCCAAGACACAAGAGTCCAGGGCCAGAAGGCTTCCCAGGGGAATTCTAACAAACGTTTAAAGAAGAAACAGTACCTATTCTACTAAAGCTGTCCCAAAAATAGAAAGGGATGGAATACTTCCAAACTCATTTCATGAGGCCAGCATCACCTTAATTCTAAAACCGGAGACCCCACCAAAAAGGAAAACTATAGACCAATATCCCTGATGAGCACAGATACAAAAATTCTCAACAAGATACTAGCCAATTGGATCCAACAGTACATTAAGATTAATCACCATGACCAAGTAGAATTTGTCCCAGAAGGAAAGGTTGGTTCAACACTCATAAGGCAATCAACATGATAAATCATATCAACAAGAGAATAAAACAAGAACCATATAATCTTCTCAATAGATGCAGAGAAAGCATTTGACAAAATACAGCATCCATTCCTGATCAAAACTCTTCAGAGTGTAGGGATAGAGGGAACATTCCTCAGCATCCTAAAAGCCATCTACAAAAAACCCACAGCAAATATCATTCTCAATGGGGAAACACTGACAGCCTCTCCCCTAAGATCAGGAACATGACAGGGATGTCTATTCTCACCACTGCTATTCAACATAGTACTAGAAGTCCTAGCCCCAACAATCAGACAACAAAAAGAAATAAAAAGCATTCAAATTGGCAAAGAAGAAGTCAAACTCTCCCTTTTAGCAGATGACATGATACTGTTTGTAGAAAACCCAAAAGACTCCATCCCAAGATTGTTAGAACTCATACAGCAATTTGGCAATGTGGCAGGATACAAAATCAATGCCCAGAAATCAGTGGCATTTCTATACACTAACAATGAGACTGAAGAAAGAGAAATTAAGGAGTCAATCCCATTTACAATCGCACCCAAAAGCATAAGATACCTAGAAATAAACCTAACCAAAAAAGAGGTAAATGATCTATACCCTAAAAACTACAGAACACTTCTGAAAGAAACTGAGGAAGACACAAAGAGATGGAAAAACATTCCATGCTCATGGATTGGAAGAATTAATATTGTGAAAATGTCAATGCTACTCAGGCAATTTACACGTTCAATGCAATCCCTATCAAATACTATAGACTTTCTTCAGAGAGTTGGAACAAATCATCTTAAGATTTGTGTGGAATCAGAAAAGACACCGAATAGCCAGGGGAATATTGAAAAATAAAACCAGAGCCAGGGGCATCACAATGCCAGATTTCAAGTTGTACTACAAAGCTGTGATCATCAAGACAGTGTGGTACTGGCACAAAAACAGACACATAGATCAATGGAACAGAATAGAGGACCCAGAAATTGGTGCTCAACTGTATGGTCAACTAATATTTGACAAAGCTTGAAAGACTATCCACTGGAAAAAGGACAGTCTCCTCAATAAATGGTGCTGGAAAAATTGGACAGCCACATGCAGAAGAATAAAACTAGACCATTCTCTTACACCATACACAAAGATAAACTCAAAATGGATGAAAGATCTAAATGTGAGACAAGAATCCATCAAAATCCTAGAGGAGAACACAGGCAACACCCTTTTTAAACTTGGCCACAGCAACTTCTGGCAAGATATATCCATTAAGACAAGAGAAACAAAAGCAAAAATGAACTATTGGGACTTAATCAAGATAAAAAGCTTCTGCACAACAAAAGAAACAGTCAACAAAACTAAAAAACAATCTACAGAAAAGGAGAAAATATTTGCAAATGACCTATCAGATAAAGGGCTAGTATCCAAGATGTATAAGGAACTTATTCAACTCAACAGTAAAGAAACAAACAATCCAATCATGAAATGGGCAAAAGACATGAACAGAAATATCACCAAAGAAGACACACACATGGCCAACAAGCACATGAGAAAATGCTCCGCATCACTGGCTATCAGGGACAGACAAATCAAGACCACAATGAGATACCATCTCACACCAGTGAGAATGGTGAAAATTAACAAGACAGGAAACAACCAATGTTGGAGAGGATGTGGAGAAAGGGGAACTCTCTTGCACTGTTGGTGGGAATGTGAACTGGTGCAGCCACTCTGGAAAACTGTGTGGAAGTTCCTCAAAGAGTTAAAAATAGAGCTAGCCTACAACCCAGTAATTGCACTGCTGGCTATTTACCCCAAAGATACAGATGCAGTGAAACGCCAGGACCCCTGCACCCCAATGTTTATAGCAGCAATGTCCATAACAGCCAAACTGTGGAAGGAGCCTCAGTGTCCATCAAAAGATGAGTGGATAAAGAAGATGTGGTTTATGTATACAATGGAATATTCCTCAGCCATTGGAAACGACGAATACCCACCATTTGCTTTGACGTGGATGGAACTAGAGGGTATTATGCTGAGTGAAGTCAGTCAATCGGAGAAGGACAAACATTATATGGTTTCACTCATACAGGGAATATAAAAAATAGTGAAAGGGATTAAAGGGAAAAGGAGAGAAAATGAATGGGAAATATCAGAGAAGGTAACAGAACAGGAGAGACTCCTAATTCTGGGAATCGAACAAGGGGTAATGGAAGGGGAATTGTGGGAGGGCATGGTGACTAGGCAATGGGCACTGAGGGTGCTTTTGATGGGATGAACACTGGCTGTTTGGGTTTTGTTTTTTTGTTTTTTTTTTTTAGATTTTATTTATTTATTCATGGGAGACACAGGGAGAGAGGGAGAGAGAGAGAGAGAGGCAGAGGCACAGGCAGAGGGAGAAGCAGGCTCCATGCAGGGAGCCTAACCTGGGATTCGATTTCTGGTCTCCAAGATCACACCCTGGGCTGAAAGTGGCCCTAAACCGCTGAGCCACAGGGCTGCCCAGCACTGGGTGTTATATTATATGTTGGCAAATCGAACTCCAATAAAAAATTATACAAAAAAAAAAAAAAACTGAAGAGGACACAGATAGAAAGGCATGCCATGATCATGGATTGGGAGAACCAATATTGTGAAAATGTCCATACTACCCATAGCTCTCTACAGATTTAATGCAATTCCTACCAAAATACCAGCAGAATTTTTCACAGAACTAGAACAAACCTAAATTTTAGGATCTAAATTTTAGATCCTAAAATTTGCATGGAACCACAAAAGACCCCAAATACCCAAAGCAATCCTGAAAAAAAACTGGAGGTATCACTATCCAAAATTTCAAGATATACTATAAAGCTGTAGTAATCAAAACAATATGGTACTGCCACAAAATCAGACACATAGATCAATGAAACAAAACACAGAGCCCAGAAATAAGTCCACAATTATATAGTTGATTATTTTTAGCAACCTTTTCAGCAACATTTTTCTAGATATGTCATCACCTGAGGCAAGGGAAACAAAAGCAAAATTCAGCTATTGGGGCTACCTTGAAATCAAAAGATTCTGTGCAGTAAAGGGAAAAAAACAAGAAAACTAAAAGACAACCTACTGAATGGGAGAAGGTATTTGCAAATGACATATTCAATAAAAAGTTAGTATCCATAATACATAAAGACCTTGTACAACTTAACCCCAAAAGACCCCCCAGATAATCCAATTAAAGAAAGACTGGGCAGAAAATATGAACAGACGGGGATCCCTGGGTGGCTTAGTGGTTTGGCGCCTGCCTTTGGCCCAGGGCGCAATCCTGGGGTCCTGCGATCGAGTCCCGCATTCGGGCTCCCTGCATGGAGCCTGCTTCTCCCTCTGCCTATGTCTCTGCCCCTCTCTCTCTCTCTCTCTCTCTCTGTCTCTTATGAATAAATAAATAAAATCTTAAATAAATAAATTTTTAAAATTTTATTTTAAAAAGCGTACCTCGGTGGTGTAGTCACTCAAGCATGCGACTCTTGCTTTCTGCTCAGGTCTTGATCTGAGGGTCCTGAGATTGACCACTGCATCTGGCTTTGCATTCAGCAGAAGCCTGCTTAAGACTTTCTCTATCTCTCTGCCCCTTCCCCTGCTCCCTTTCTTTCTCTTTCTCTCTCAAATAAATAAATCTTTTTTAAAAAATCCAAAAATACACTGATGGTTCTAATAATCTGTTTATACATATCATTAAAAATATTAAGCCAAAATATAACTTTCTAACATGTAAAAATAAAAAATAATAGATCCTAGAGAAAAAATAATTGCCAGGCCCATTATGTTTTTGTCAGAGAGCAATTTCTCAGATTAGACAGATATCCTCAACAATATTGAGTTGCATAATTAACAATACTGCCAATTTTTCTGAATGGTCGGTCATGAAATAAATGTTTGACTATTCAACCAGGTAAATATCAGTGATATCAGAACACCTGGTGGAACTTTAAAGAGTGCCAACATACTTGATAATTGACAAAAAGAAAATTTCAAAGGATATGGGGCTCTCTCGTGAGATAATGTAGATGATGCTTGGAGAAGGAGAGAAGACAAAATGGGCTACAGTGAATATCAGTAGGTGGACCAATGCTCTCTTTTTTCAACAAGGCATGAATTCATCCATACACTAGTCATTATTTGCTTAAATTCCCCCAGACTATTTGTATTCCTTTTTTTCTTAATTATCTAAAGAAGTATTTGTAGAACTTTCTTTGGTACTAAAAAATATCTCTATTAATGCCATACCATGTGTCAGGCACTTCACATGCACTATTTATTTAAGGTTAAGTGTGATCAGCAGAATAATGATCTCCCAAAGACCTCCCAAGTATCCAGAACCTGTGAATATGTTAGGTTACATGGCAAAAGAGAATTAAAACTGCAGATGAAATTAAAGTTGTTCATCAATGATTTGGGGATGGAGAGATTATCCTAGATTATCCAAGTAGTCCAAATGTAACTAACTACAAGCTTTCTTATGAGTGAAAAAGGAAGTGCAAAGATTGGGAGATTTGAAGATGCCATGCTGCTGCCTTTGAAGGTAGAAGAACGATCTATAAGCCAAGGAATGTAGGTAGCTTCTAGAAGCTAGAAAAGGTGAACAAATGGGTTCTCCCCTGGAGCATCTACTAGCCGCACAGCCCTGTTGAAACCTTGGTTTTAGCTACTGAGACCCATTTCATATTTCTTCTTTAAAAAAAAAAAAGATTTTATTTATTTATTTGACAGAGAAAGCACACGCATAAGTAGGAGGAGTGGGAGAGGGAGAAGCAGGCTCCTGGCTGAACAGGGAGCCCGACTCTGGACTCCATTCCAGGACCCTAGGATCATGACCTGACTTGAAGGCAGGCACTTAACCAACTAAGCCACCTGGGTGCCCCCATTTCAGACTTCTAACCTTCAGAACTATAAGAGAATAAATTTGTGTTGTTTTAAGCCACATGTTTATGGTCACCTGTTGTAGCAGCAATAGGAAACTAATATATTGAATGTTCCATTATTTCATTTAACCCTTATAAAATTCTATCAATTAGTTATTATTGTGATATTTAACTGATTAAGGAACTGAATCTTAGAGAGTTTAGGTAACTTGCCCAAATTTTGCCTAGCTAATGGGTGCCTGAGCCAAGCTTCAAAACAATTCTAATTCCAAAGTTTATCCACTTAATTCTACACCATGATTTACTCTCATGCACTGATATTACCATAAACTCAACATTTCAAATCCACACCCAGTATTTATTCCAAAAGAAAATTTAATCACTAGGGTCTTATTATGTATCAACACATGAAGCAGCTACTATAGACTGTCACCCTTCTAACTTAGAATGAATGAGAGGATGGTATAAAACAGTAGGAAGTAACTAAAATCAGGAGCAAGACTAGGGTTTTTATACTTGTAGTTGTGAGCAATGAAGCAGGGAAGCATTCTGACAGATGCTGATGACAAGCAGATTGGCCACTATGGACATCGGACTCCATGAATGACAACAGAGCTTTCAGTATGGTTCCTACCAGTACAGCCCATTTTTCAGTATTGATAGACTCAAACATTCCCATTTCCAGTGACTCTTTGGGCAGAAACAATTTGACATTTGGATTGACCCATAGAGATCTCTCTACTAAAGAACATACTTTTCTGTACTTTTATTATTAGCCATTTAAAGTATGGTTCTTTTCCTCCTGTTTTCTGTTGGTTTTCATGAAACTATCCATTGACTAATATTCACATTCAACACGAATGCATTCAGATGCTCCTACTCCAGTCTCGAGTTTTAATTTCTTCCCAATCAATTCTCTTCCTTATAAGAGACTTGGCAAGATTGCAACTTATGTTTTAATTCTGCAACCTGTACAATTAAATTTTGTAGTTTATTTTTAGGAGCTCTAAGAAATAAAATGTTCTTCTAAAAAGTTCTCTGATTCTCTGATAATGACTTTGGCTGAGAGCTTAAAGATCTGAGTTTGAATTTCTTCCATGAATACTCTTGTGTATTCAAAGGAAGCCACCTCGTGCTACACTGCTTATAGTCACATTACTGTCATACTAGTCATAACTACCAATGCACTTGACTATCAGGTACTTTAATCAATAACAGCAGAAATTTTTATTAGTCCTGATAACACTCCATACCATGGATTACTAACCTCCCACTATACATTTATACAGAACTCATCACTTTATTTAGGCTCAAGTACAACCAAGTCAGTCATCAGCTCCCATCTTTGAGATCTTTTTTTCCTGAGATGATTCCTCATACCAATTCTGTATTGGTTAGGAGACAGAAGACAGAAGACAGAAGACAGAAACTACACCAACGATTAGAGCAGAAAAATTAATATAAAGAAGTGTTAGCTCTGTATTAGAAAATTAAAAACACAAAAAGAGAATACCTATGAATCATGGAAATAGTAATTACAAGGAGCAGTTCACGACTCTCAACAGCTAGGGAACAAAGGGAAGAGATAATAATGACTAAAACTTAGATGCCTGGAGAAGGGACCCAAGGGCCTGAAACTCATGATTTCTGAGAAGGGGGCACTGGTGCTGTTATCTCTGAGTAGTCATGATGGGCTGGTTCTACAGACATTAGAAAAACTGCAATCTGGATCCCCTGCAGCTACAGGAAGAAACTGCTGCTGCTGAAGTCAAACAGCTTTGCTGGGAAGATGCTGACAGGAGCAGGCAGCAGACAGGGAGGAGTCAGTCTCCTTCTCTAGCCTTGCAGATTCCCCCTCCTGCCCCTATTTGGCAGATCCTAACAGAGATCCAGCCAGCCTGCAAAGCAGAAAGGTTGTTTGCAGTGTCCCAGCTCCAGCAGAGAGGCAGTTGCTAAATAAACACCTAATGTGATGCTCATTCATTCGTTCGCCAAATATTTTTTAAATTTCTACTATATTTCATACACTTATAAGACTGAACAAATAAACAAAATCTCTTTCATGGAGATGATGACATTTTGGCAGGGGAAACAGGTAATAAGCAAACAGACAAATAAATGTATAATATTTTAGGTGGTATTAAGTGTTTTGAAGAAAAATAAATCACAGTAAAGGAATGGAGAGAAATGGGGCCAGAAGCACTATAGATAGAGACAGTACAGATAAAGCATGAGGGAAGGAGGAGGGAAGCCATACTGCTAGGGTTTGAATGCTAGTTCTGCATCTTACAACTCTACAATCATAGGCAAGTTACTCAAAGTGTCTATATCTCAGTTGTGTTAGGTGTCAAAGGAGATAGTGAAGACAATAAAAATACTGACCTCATAGGATTGCTGTAAAGATTAAATAAGTGGTATCTATAACGGGCTTAGAATATACTGTCATATTACTAAAGAGTGGTGCAGTTAATGGCAAAAGCAACAAAAACCCTAGGTTGCAGGTGAAGGGGTTTAAGATAAAATGAGAGAGAGAGAGAGAGAGAGAAGGTATGGAAGCAGCCATGAGAAACAAAGAAGACATATCCTCGTCTCCAGATGAGTGGTATACAAGGAATAAGGAAGAGAAAACAAGCAGACTTGAGAGACCTAGGAAGGATGCTAAATCTTCAAGAGGAGCTCTGTTGAAGTGAGATTAGCAATCTGAAAGCCACATTCAGAAAGGAGGCTAAGGATTCTGCACTGTGGATGGTAATGGAAGCAATTTAGGCAAAGAGGACACAGAGGTGGGAAAAAGGTATTTACCACTTACCACTTCACCTTTACCGAAAGTGAAAACACTGATTATAATGATCATAGTTTTGTGGTGGTTAGAACCCTAAAAGTGTCGGAGAACAGGACCTCGGCGAGTAAAAGAAACAAGAACAGGAATAGGCATAAATGGCATCAGCTCTATGTGTATGACAAGAGCTGATGATTCCGGCCACGCAGTCCGCAGTCCGTGCTGAAAACAGTACGACCTGAAAACAACAATGACGGTAGATAAGATAGCCAGGCCCGAGGTCGGTTCTCCCAACCCCCGCAGTCCCCTAGTTAATGCTCCTCTGGAACCCGGGAAGTTGGTCACGTTTGCAGTCCCTGGCTGCTGACTCAGGGGATTGGTTTCTTGAGTTGTTTTCCTTCCTTGCTTCCGCATTCTTTACATCTATGATAATAAAATCAAGAGTCCACTGGACTCAGGTGCTTCACCTGCGAGCCTGCACTCGCAGGCAGTGCCTGCCATGCAGCCCCTTTGGGTGTCTCTTTGTTCCAAAGTATTGGACTCTCAGTAATCATTTCGTCTCTCATCGGAACACACAAGGCGGCATAAAACACTTATTATAAGCAATAATAAATATTTCTATAACACTTTACAGTTTACAAAATACTCTTACATCCACTCATTTATTGCTCATAATAAAACTATGAAAGTGGCAGACAACAGACATTCACAATGAGAGTGAAGACATGAGCAAACCTAGTAGTAGTACAATAACTCCCAAATATTTAACCATACAAATTAACTCAGCAGATGGTGTGGATTCCTGATGGCCCAATCATGAGGCTGCTTCATAGAGATTGTCATATTGGAAAATGGCCCCCAAAATGTGGGCATTCTTCACACCTGTCAACACGCTGAAGCCACAAGGTGACTCAGGCCAAGACAGCTTGTTCACTGCCTTCCTACTCAGCTGAAATTCCTCGCATGACTTTGGAGGCTTCTGGGGAATTCTAACAGACTGCTTAGAATTTATGTTAAAAAGCTGAAAATATCTTTTTAAGATAAATGAATCAGAATTCATTTCGTAGGATGACACAGAATCTAAAGAACCTTCCTATACTCTCTTACTTTACTGATTTAAACCAAGGAATAGAGAGAAGTAAAGTGACTTGCTCAAGGGCAAACAGTTTCACAGCTAATTAGTGCCAAAGACTAAGTTAGTGGAATTAGGCTAAATTCTGGTTTCCTAGAAACTGGTACAACATTCTTTTTTAGCTCTATATGCTACCCTCTCTTAAATATTATTGGGGGGACTGTATAGGAAAGGCAAATAATCCAAAATCAAAACTGGCATAGGAAAAGAAACTGGTGGAGAGGACATCTTTACAGGAGGCTTTTGACTAAGAGAAGAGACGAAAGTGTCTCATCAGTGTGTACTCATTGTGTAAATTGCACATATATGCTGCATAACCTCAAGTGGTATGACTTAGAAGAATTTAACTTCCATAGCCTCTATTCTACATAGTCCCTGCATTCAAACTAATTTGAAAACACCTTGAAAACAGTGCCTCCATCCTCAAGGTGTCTATAGTCCTTTGATCCAAGGACAAAGCTGGACCCCAATAGTTACTCAGTAACTGCTTTCTATGTAACTGATTATAATGTTTGCCAAAACAGCCATTCTTTGAATACAGAAATTATTTTAAAACTTTTCTTCTTGGTTTAGCGACATAACATTTAGAGCTCCTCTAAAGGGCTCTACTGATGTCTTGATTTTCCTACTCAATTTCAACCCTCAAGTGGTGTGCTATTTTATTTAGAAAATATTTCTGTTTTCTTCTGTCATTTTTCAACACAACTCACAAATCAACATTGTGATTTAGATTAATATAAAGTAACATGTTTTAAGTTATAATGCTTTGTTTCACAGAAGACTTAAGCAAACAAAGGTTATTCTACATAAATGGCACATAAGGCAATTTATCTGACTTCAAACGCAAGAAAGGGAAGGGAATATGTGCAAAGAATTACATATACATGGAGCACTTCTGGTTTCTATGGTAACCAACATAAAGAATACCTTTTTGGAAAATGGACAAGCAAAGTCAGTGAGATGTAAATTTATGAGCACAAAAACCAAAGAACCAATCCAATCCTATGGTATGTAAAGAAGTCCACAGTTTTCCCCTAAATAGAATTGCAAATTTTAAAAAATAGTCCTATTGCTAACATAACCTATTCATATTTTTTTCTTAATTCATTGTTTTGCCTTGTGGATATTTGTCTATTACACAAACATTTACTAATAATTAGAAATGGCTTTTTCATTGTTTACTGAATTAGTGATTACTAGTATAGTAGGGAAGCCAGTGAGGTCATGATTCTCCAACCATCCCTTCTCATCAGGGTGTGGTAAGCTGACTCCAAAGATCAGGACACCCAACAAGAATGACTTATTTGAAATTAATCAAAATATCAATAATGAATTTTGTATAAAAAGGGAGACACATGTATATCATTTCCTGTTCTATTATTCAGACAAGTAAACAAATTCCCATTCTATAAAGAGTACATATACTAAATATATATTTTTTGTTTTATAGATGGGGAAATAGAGAGGAATGTATGAAACTCCTGTGGAGAACAAAAGCAAAAGGAAATGTAGATAAAATTAAATTTCTTTATAACCTGTAGCAGATTGAAAAATACATGAGGCAGGCAGAGTATGACATTCCTCCAGGAACTCCCAAATGTCTTAATGTTAATGCCTTGCTACAGGGAAAAACACCCTTAGATTGAAGATAGCCAGACCTTCAGGATCCTATGAGTGTTATTTAACATATGAAAATCCTTTTGGAAACTTCCCTTGTCTTTACCTCCCTAAACTGAAAGTATAAAATCAGCTGCTCTCCACAATCCCAGGGCAGCCCTTTCTGTCCACAGATCCTGTCCCTGTGCTATAATAAAATCACCTTTTTGTCTTAAGAATTCTTTCTTGGCCATTGGCTCTGAACCCCAACATTTCCACATCAAAACTATTTTCAAGAAAACATAAAAACCAATGTCCCAGCACCCTGTTGCTTTTCTGACTAGTGTATGCTTAACCTACTCAATATAATAAAGATGGTCAAAGATTATATAATGTATAACCATTTAAGCATATATCAATTTTACCCCCAGAGTGAAAAATGGCTAAAATAAGACATTTATCTGAAGAAGAATCATCTTGTAATCACATAAGAGTTACACTAATGAAGAAAGTTGAACAATGATTTCAACATTTCATATAAAATTATAATGAATAGGAGAAAATTTCACAGTGCACATTAGAAAATACTTTTACTTAATACCGTATCATTAATATCATAGAGATGTCTAAAAATCAATCTGCCAATGCCTTTGAGTGTATTTAATTTGTATTTCAACATGCTAGTTCTCTTACTCCATGTGTTATTCCAATGCTTTAAAAAGAAAGGGCTGTCTCTAAATACTGCGCATCTGGGTATCACACCAGCTTGATGAACTAATGCTGCTGCTACCTGCGGTCTCATTGTAAAATCAGATCTGACATCATTCACAAGGCCTTGGCTTTCCAAAGAAGTTTTCAAAATCTACTTTCTAATGTCTATTGCTTTGTTTGGAAATATTCTACATTTGAAATTCCTAGTTTTCCAAAACAGTATTAGTGGGAAATTATCAATGATGCTCTGAAAGTCTAACATGAACTATATTTAGGATAATTTCCAATATATGTGAGGCAATACTCTTGAAATTGCCTTTCATGAAGTATTTTCCTGATCCCTGAGCCTTTTTCTACTGCCCAGAAAACTTATAAAATGTTATGATTAAACTTCATACAACTTAAAAATATGGATACTAAAAAAACAATAATCATGAATGCATGTAAAATATGAAAATTTACCTTTTTCTTCAACAAATATAAAATATACCAGAAAGAAAATTTTCTTGAATTACACGATCATCTAAAATTTTAGTGTTTTAAAGATGAAGTTACTTGCTTTGTTGTATTATGGAAGAGTACAGATGTTTCTGGGAAGTACCAGAAGCCCTATCCACATTGAGCAGCTATAAAATCCACCTGTCCTTCTCCCTCTATACAATACTGGCTTCCAGACAAAGAAGACTAACTTCGTCTCTGCAATCTGCCTTCCAGACAAACTAATAGACTCAAATCAAGGCCCACCCACATATAAAGATAATTTGCCTAAAACTGGGTATCGTGAAATGTTTAAAGTGCTTTTGCAATATTCACTATGTTAGAGCAATGTACTCAAAGTATACAAAAAGAATATTTTTGCTGTGCTGTTTTCTTCTTAAACTTAGGACACAGAGCTGAAAAGTAATGAATATTTCAGTGAAGCAAACTTCCTCAATTCAAAGACTCCATTAATCTTGATCTTGTCCTTCCAGATAGGCATGGATAGTAGTACAAAAGACTTTATGGAGATTAATTTTGGTTTGAAAATCATGACCACTTTGTCACTATACAACCTATCAGTTTTCCTAAAGGACTATTAATATAGTTCTTTCCTTTTTTGTTAGTTGTTAGTATAAGCCTGTGCACTGGGCTTAAGTGGAGACTTTAGAAATGACTTTCAGTTCTGCTACACTTACATATTGACACTTTTTGGTGTTCATTCCTCTCCTCAGATCCATATTTCCATCTGGTATCATTGTCCTTCCACCTGAAGGATTCTTTTAATGTTTCTTATCATTTTTATGTGGTCATGATGAATTCTTTGCTCTTTGCTGCTATCTGGACACCTCTCTAGGCAGTATACAGAGACAATTACAGAGCTCACCTGGTATGTTTCCCTTCTCTCAGGAATCATTGTCCTATGTTGTTTACTGTTCAATGTCTGAAAACACTTGTTTTATGGATTCCATCTTTTTTTTGTTGTTGTTATATTGAGAAGGTAAATGTGCTCGCTGATACTCTGTCATGGTAAAGCAGAAGTCTTACTCCTTTAGAGATGAAAAACATCAACTTTCAATGAAATCTATATCATGGAATATGTTAGTTGTTTCCTTCTTTATTTTTAGTGCCTTCTCTGCTTTATCAAAGATGTATAAAAGTAAATGCAACAGGATGTGAAAAAAGAACTTGGGCTGAGTCAACAAGATACCATACATAACACATCCTAAAGGAGGTGATAGAACATACGTACGCCTTGCAAAATTTCACAGCCCTCAAACCCCTCACTCAAATTGAGGGTATAAAAGGATCTGGAGTTGAAGGATAGGGAAGAAAGTATTTCTTTAAAGAGACCTGGAACTGTGTGGTGAATTTCACTCACTGCAAGGAGGAAATGCACTTCCACCTCAGGGAAAGGGATTTCAGTGAGTTAACTCAGAGGACTAAATACATGGCTTCTGTAATTGAAGACCCAGTGGTCTGATGCCTACTCACACCTGTGCAATCTAAAGCATTATTTCCTCTGGCTAGCTGTTCCCAATGGTAGAACAAGGAAGTAAATCCTGAGTTGCTAATGATTTGCACTTCAAGAACAAGGGGAAAAGAGCTGCTTTACTTGGAGGGTAAAATAGATCATAGCAGAAAGAATCTAAAAATACTGCTATATTACTTGGGGCTGAAAAAGAAGCAAATGATCAGGTAAGAATTACATGCTTATTCTCTTTAAAGAGATTTGTCTTAGTGAGATATCCCTAGTACCCTAAAATAGACTCACTTTTAAACATCTGTTGAACCCAAAAGAGAACCAGACCAGGAAGACAATATCAATCAAAAAAGAATCCACTTACTCTTCTCCTACTTCCACCCTCCCTCAAGGGCCATAGATAGTATTAGTAAAATGAGGAAGGAGTAGAAATGCTAATTAAAGAAACGTCAATCTTAAAGCAAGTTTGAGTATTTGATTATTAGGAAGAATAGACAAGCTTGATTGTTAAATTGTGGCATTTAGTGAGTGTTGAAACATTTTTATTAGCCGAGAGAGACCAGAGAAGTCAAAATATCTGCCCAAGGAGCAGGAGCAGGGGAAGAATGAACTCCATAGTTTAGATTTAAAGGACAATCAAAATAAATAAATAAATAAATAAAGGACAATCAAGTCAAGAGGAGTCAAAAATAAGGTGGCCTGGTGATTCACTTCCACAGATTGTTCTTGTTCAACATAAAGATTATACAAGAACCTATGAAAGATAAACAAAACCACAAGTGAAGTAGTGAGAGGTATATGAAGCTAAATCAGAATTCTACTATACAGAAACACATCAAAATGATTAAGAGTAATATTTACAAGCTTACATAAATACGTAGAATAACTAGTTTTCCCAAGAATATAATTGAAATGAAAATAAAAGTTTATTATAAGTTTATTTTAAAGCTCTTCATTGTGTCCTTTCAAGTTCTTGCTTAATTTTAGCAACTCTTTTCCTTTCAGTGTAAACATTTTGATTTCAGCAACATTTTATAATCTATCTAACATATAAAATCACAATGCAATGCCTGACTAAATTTGATTTTCAAAAGTTTTTGTGTTCATTAAAGACAAGAAAATGCACTGGAAAGAGATCTGGAATTATCACATTATGTATTACCGCCATTTATTTGTGGAAATGGAGCATGAAATAAACTATTTAGTTCATTAGCTCAAGTAGGAGAGCATTGTTCAAGCATGTTGTCCATTAATCACTGATAACCAGTGTTTAGCACACAGACATGCATGACTGCTAACATGACTAAATAATGTAGAATCTTCTTCACAAAAATCATAATGTGTGCACTCTTTATGTGTGAATTATCACAGTACCCTTGGCAGAGCCCCTGGGAAGAGCTTGAAATGGAGATTAATTAAACAGTAAATTTTTACATGTTTTTAGAAAACAGATTTTGAATGTTCAAATATTCTCCATATGCCCCTCTTATATTATCTCAAATGAAATTTGTCAAGACATCAGTGCAACCAGTTAAAGCTCTCCTTTCTGAAACTAATGTCTACTCCCTGTACTTGATAAGATCTTATAACAAATTATTGATTTCGTGTCAAGAAGCATCTCCTGATGAACACTGCCAGACACTCTCAATAATAGTGAAAGGGAGGAAATCTCACACAGGATATGTTTAAATCATTTTCCTCAGTATTGAAATACTAAAAGTAGGCTGATTATACTTTAAAGGTAGAACAGTGCATAATGTTTTGTCCCTTAAGGTTACCAATAAGACAACTAAAATACTAACTCTGTCACTTCCCAAATATACTTCCCAAATTTAATAGCAAAAGTTTAAATTAAAAAAAGAATTAGCAGCATTATTCAAAATAGTGATGTCAAATGTTCTTGTGACACCTTAATAAAATATTACAGTCACAAAAAAAAAATATTACAGTCACACAAAGGAGTACATAGAGCAATGAAAATAAACACTCTGCACTTCAACAATATAGATAAATCTCAGAACATGGTAACCAAAAGAAGCACACTCGTGTGTATATATGTATATCATATATAAAGATATATAATATACATATATCATATATAATTTATGGTATGTAATATATCATATCTATGAAATATACATATGTAATTAAACTTATATAAAGTACAAAAACGGAACAAAAGTAAAATGCTGTTAGTAAAACTACAGTGCTATCAGAAGTCAGGATGTGGTTTCCTTTGGTGCAGTCAATGATGATAGCAATAATTAACTAACATGAGAAAGTTTTCTGGGGTACTGGTAAAAATCTGTTTCTTGAGTTGGATGCTGTTTGAATGGATATCTTGAGTTTGTGAAAATTCGATGAGCTGTATACTTATGATATGTGCTCTTTTCTATATCTATATTATACCTTAATAAAATATTAAAGATAATCTTACTTGGTTGTAGAATAGAACATATATCTATATATACCTTCCTGTTGATAGCCAAAGAATCTAGGTGAAGATGGATTGGGATGCAAGTGCCATACAGCAGAGGACAACAGCAAGTACAGAATGAGGACATTGAGCTGAGGGCAGGCAGCAGCAAGAGACCCATGCCATCTAAGGGCAGCACTCAAAGCAGAGTTAAAGCTAAGAATACATCAAAACAGGTATAAAAAAGAAAGAATGAACAATTGTCATTAATGGAATGAGATAATGCTGTTACTAAAATTTACTTTCTGAAAGTTAGGAAATTCTTGTTATTAAGTACTGACATTTCAAAGAGGCATATTTCCCAGATTTCTTCAATAAGAGCTAAAGGCACAAGAAATGTGATATCAAAAGAAGGCAAATTAAAAAGTGATGTCATCAAAATGGCAAAATAGGAGTTTTATGTAATCTTCTCTATAAAGAACACTGATTTTGACAATTACCTATAGATAGGAATGCCTTTGTGAAAGTCCAATAGTCAAGTGGAGAAGTTCCAGCACACCATTATTAGACACATTGAAGAGGTAAATAAAGATTGAAGGATTTGACTCCTTCAAATACGAAGAAAGCAATACAAGATTTCAAACAACATGAAAAATCAAAGAAACATGATACCACCAAAGGAACATAATAATTTTCTAGGAATCAACCTCAAATAAATGGAGATCTGTGATTTTCCAGATAAAGAATTCAAAACAGTTGTTTTAAGGAAGCTTAGTGAGCTACAAGAAAACACAGAAAACAAATAAACTACATTTTTAAATTCCATGAATTAAAGGAGAAATTTAACAGAGAGATAAAAATAATTAAAAAAGAAAAAAATACTGGAGCTGAAGAATACAATGTAAAAATGAACAACTAAAAGTATCAATGATAGACTTCAATTAAGCAGAAAAGAAAGAATCTGTGAGGTAGAAAACAGTTCATTTGAAATTATCCAGTCAGAAGAGAACAAACTAAAAAGAACTTCAAAATAGTGAAGAAAGTCTATGTGAGGAAGGACAATCATTAAATGGTTTCACTCATATGGAGAATATAAGAAATAGTGAAAGGGGTTATAGGGGAAAGGAGGGAAAATGAGTGGGAAATATCAGTGAGGGTGACAAAACATGAGAGACACCTAACTCTGGGAAATGAACAAGGGGTAGTGGAAGGGGAGGCAGGTGGGGGGATGGGGTGACTGGGTGACAGGCACTGAGGAGGGCACTTGATGGGATGAGCACTGGGTGTTATACTATATGTTGATATATATATATATATATATATATATATATATATATATATATATGACTTTAAAAGAGTGAAGAAAATCTATGTGCTCTTGGATACTATTAATAGAAATAGTATATGAATTCTTGGAGCCTGAGAAGGAGGAGAGAGGGAGAAAGGGGCAGAAAGCTTATTTAAAGAAATAATGGCTGAGAACTTTCCAATTCTGGAGATTTGTGTGGAGGCCAAGAAAAATTAAGGCCATCCCACCTAAAGTTTAGCATTAGCACAAGTACAGCCATCTTAGGCCCCTGTGAATAAGAGCTGAACTTTACCGGAAAAACTGCAGAGTGTCCTCAATGTCCTCAGAAAGACAACAGAGCTGAGAATTGCCCTCAGCAGAGAATCCCATATCAGAAAGACAACAGAGCCCACGCCTGTGGTAGAAAGTCCCATATTAGAATGAGAGCAGAGCTCAATACCATTGAAAGCCCCACATCAGAATGTAAACAGAACTTGAGAAATTCCTCCACCCCTCCTGAAAATCCTCTAGACCAGCCTATAAAAAACCCAGCTGTAACCCACTTCGGGGTCCAAGTCCCTGCTCCACTGTGTCGGGTATACTTGGACCCAAGCTCGAGCTTGTAAATAAACCCTTGTGTGCTTGCATGAGTGTCGGCTGCTTGGTGGTTTTTCCGATTCGCAATCTTGGACACAAGAATTTGGATATCCAAATTCATGAAGCTCATAGATCACAGAACAAACTCAACTTAGAGAATTTCTGTAAGACATATTATAATAAAACTATCTAAAATCACAAAGATAGAATTTCAAAATTCTGTTCAAAGATAGATTTCTCAACAGAAACTTTGCAAGCCAGGATAGAGTGGGAAGATATATTGACAGCACTAAAAGAAAAGGAAAGCAAAACAAAACACAACCTGCCAACTAAGAATAGCTTACCTAGCAAAGTTGTCTTTCATTAATGAAGTGGAGATAAAGACTTCACCAAACAAAAGCTGTTGAGTTAGTCACCACTAGACCTGCCTTATAAGAAATGCTGGAAAGAGTTCTTCAAGCTAAAATAAAAGGATACTAATTAGTAACATAAAAATATATGACAATATATGACACACTGATGAAGATAAGCATATAGTCAAATTCAGAATGCTCAAATGTGTGATATGGTGGTGTGCTAATCACTTATTGGTAGTATAAATGTTAAAGGACCAAAAATTAAAAATAACTATAGCTACAATAGTTTAATAATATAACAATATAAAAAGGTGTAACTTGTGACATCAAAACATAAAACGTGTAGTAGTAGGAGTAGAGCTTTTATATGCAATCTACATTAAGTTGTTATTAGCTTATAATGCTTTATGTAAGCCTTACAGTAACCAAAAATCAAAACAGTAGATACATAAAAGAGAAAAAGAATCAAAGCATACCACTACAGAAAATCATAAATTCACAAATGAAGATAGCAAGAATGAAGGGAACAAGGAAACTAAAAACACCAGAAAACAATGAGATGACATCAGTAAGACCCTGCCTATCAATAATTACTTTAAATGTAAATAGATTAAATTCTCAAATCAAAAGGCAAAGAGTGCTTATTGAACGGATTCAAAACAAACAAGATCCTACTATATGCTAACTGTAAGAGAGTCATTTCACTTGATGAACACTGATAAGCTAAAGGGAAGGATGAGAAAGATATTCCATGGCAACAGAAAGCAAAAGAGAGAGGTAGCTATATTTATATCAGACAAAATAGATTTTTAAGTCAAAAACTCTGAGACAAAGAAAGTCATTATATAATGATAAAGGAGTCAATTCATTAAAAGAATATAACAATTATAAATATATATGAACCTAAAATCAAGGTGCCTAAATATATTACACAAATACTAACAAATCTGAAAAGAGGAAAAGGCAATACAATAATAGTGGGGAACTTCAATATCCCACTTTCAACAATGGCTACATCATCAAGACAGAAAACCAATAAGGAAACACTAGGCTTGAAGTAGCTTGAGAGCAAATGAACCTAGCAGATACAGAACATTCCATTCAACAGCAGCACAATACACTACACATTCTTCTCAAGTCACATGGAGCACTCTCTAGGATACATCATATGTTAGGTCATGAAACATGTCTTGGTAAATTGAAGAAGACTAAAACCATATCAAGTGTCTTTTCAGATCATAAGGTTATGAAACCAGAAACAATAGAAAGAAAATTAGAAAATTCAAAAATGCAGATTTAAACAACAGTAGGTCAAAGAGTGAAATCAAATCCTTATCTCACACCATTCACAACAATTAACTCAAAATGGATTAAAGACTTCAATATAAGACTTGAAACTGTAAAATTCCTAGAAGAAAAGATAGGGGAAAATGTCCTTGACACTGGTCTTGGCAACAACTGACAAAGACTATCTTCTTGACTGAATTTTATTTATTCTTTTAAAGTTTTTTTTTTTATTTATTTTTTCTAATGAAAGACACAGAGAGAGAGAGAGAGAGAGAGAGGCAGAAACACAGGCAGAGGGAGAAGTAGGCTCCATGCAGGATGCCTGATTTGGGACTGACCCTGGTACCCCAGGATCATGCCCTGAGCCATGCCCTGAGTCAAAGGCAGACACTCAACTGCTGAGCCACCCAGGCATCCCTCCTTGACTGAATTTTAATCAGGCTTCTCTAAATCTTCTTGCCTATGCTTTGACATTGGCCTCTGTCCTGTTCTAAAGAATCCTGCTAAATTAGTTTGGCAAGAGTCTCCCAACTCTGATATCTGGTCACCCTTGATATCTGATCTCTCACCTTTGATGTATAATTCCTTGGCCTACTCCTATAAAGAACCATGTTAGGCCAATTTAGCAAGAATCCTACTTAATGCCTCTTATTAGTAATTTCCCAACCACTGATACTCTTACTCTGCTCTTTGACTATAAGTCACCAGCTGCATTTGCTGTATTCAGACATGAATCCAATCTCTCTTCCCTATTGCTGTAGTCATAATCCCCATTGCCATAGTCTTTCATAAATTCTTCCTTACCATTTTTAACACGTCAGAAAAAATTTCTTTAACACAATCACCCCATGAAGTACCCCCATTTTTATGAGAGAAAACTGAGACTCGGGGTTCAAATAAAAATTTCAAGTACACTCAGTAAGAACCAAAATTTGAAAGCAGGCACTGAGACTTCAGAGGCTGAGCTTAGCCATTGTCCTCTACAGAAAAATGCTATTTAGCTTCAAATTGTGTTTCAACCACAAAGAAGGTGGTTGATGTTAGACCAGGCTTTCATGGCTTATGAAGACATAGGTTAGATTAGATCTATGTTTCTTTAGAGAAACAAATTAGTTAATTATCCTCAGACAATCTCTTTTAAAGGGAATGATGCTACATGAACTTCAATGGAAATAGAATTTAGTGTCATGAAAACTTAGCAAGTGAGAATAAAGTGGGGGGGGGGGTGTTATTTTAACAATACCCACAGGTAGTAAAACCTTCGAGTTCACTGGCTTTTTGTTGACATATGTAGATTTTGCTGGTGAGAATTTTAATGAAAGAAAATATATTAGCTTCTACCCATAGGCCAGTGAAACTCACATTACAGACCACTTTTGTTACATATCAGAAATCCTTTTATTAGATATAATGCAGTTCTCTCACTCTCTGTGCAAGGCAACCTGACAGGTTAAAATAATTTCATGTTTATGAAGGTCATGCTTCAGGTTGGAGCAATAGGTTTCAGAGTTCAGCTATCCACAAGAAGAAGAGGAAGAATTTTATTCCTACTTAAGCAGTCAACCACTATCAAAACTGGAAGCAGCATCAGCAGGATAAGAACACAGTTGCTATAGTATCAGCTGTAAAGAAAATGGGCCACCTGATGGGGAGTTCTGAGGCAGAGAGAGAAAAAGAGGGAGAGTAGCAATGGAGTGGAGAAAAATCAATGTTTTGGGCCACTACTGTCAGTGCACAAGCCAAGTTCAAGGTCTGAAGACTCCCCAGGAGGCTGACTGAGCTCAGGGCATTTGTCAGCACTCCACTTCATGCTCTCTTCCTTTGCCCCTTCCTATAGCATTGGAGCATGGGCAGCATATGATCAGGCCAGCCACAGCCAAATGGACAAGGACCACACCCTAGGACAGTGGCTCTCAAAGTATGGTTCCAACACTTTCAGCTTTTCAGCTTCAGCATCCTCTGGAAAATTGCTAGAGATGCGAATTCTCAGGACCCACCACCCACCTGAATCAGAAACTCTGGAAATGGAGCCCAACATAACTTCTAATGTATAATCAAGTTTTCCAACCTCTGGTCCAAGGGAATAAAATAGCAATTTGACAAAAAGCATCAATGCCCATGAATGACCTCAGAGAACAGAGCCCATACCTACCCTGGACTGGCCACATATTTGTGGACTGTTGCATATTTTGAAGTATCTTCTAGCAACTTACTTTGTATGCTAATTAATACAGAGACTATGTCAAAGTTTTTAGCACAACTGCAGCCAACAAATCAAAGAGACTTTGGGAATTTTGGCAAGTAAGCTTCTATCTAGTCCCAAATAGAGCTCCATGTCCATTCCAATTTTTGCTCTATCCCCTTTGAGACAGATATGGAGAATTCTTCATCATCTTAAGAATAATCCTTGGCATTGTTTCCAACACCTCATATCTACTGCATCCCAAAATGAGTGAGATAAGAACAAAGGCATCCTGGATGATGAATTCTGTAATAGTCTCAGCCACCATGCCCAGACACATTTTCTCCGATGAATAAGTCAAAACTGATTCATCTCAATGTCTACAGATTCCTAGACAGAAAATCTTGGCCTCTACCAAGAGTTGCAACCTCAGGCAAACTATATCACCCATCTTTGAAACACCAAAGAACCACAATTAGTTCCTCTTTGATGCAGTGATGGTTCAGTTCCAAATCTCTCAGGTAAACTAAACACAACCTGAAGACTAATCTCTGTACCACCTGTAAGCCATGTGGACAGTATACCAGGATCTGTGCTCTGTTACTCCTCCTTTCAATAAATATTTATAGAGATCTACTATATAACAGGTACTATGCCAAGCACAGGGAATGTATCATCTTCCTCTCAATAAGTTCACAACATAGAGAGGAAGACACCAAATGAAGTATCAGCCAAATAAAAAATATGGTTATAATATAACACAATAATGAGTGGTATATTTGTTTGAAAATGTGCCTTGGGAATAAAGCATAAGGGCAAAATATTAAGACCAGAAGATTAAGTCAGATTTCCCAGAAACAAGACACCAGGGCAGAGTTTGCAAAGGATGATCAGGAGTGAGACAAGTGAAGACAGTAAATAAAGTTCATTGCAGGGACAAAGAAAGCCTGTGTAAAAATCACAAAACAGAACAAATTCAGTAGACTACAAGTGGCTGGAATGATGGACCAATCTGTCACATGAAAGCACAAAAGGACACACAGGGCAGGTAAGTAGGAGCTGATTCTAAAGGTTATTGGGGTGGGGGGCACTTGGCAGGATGAGCACTGGGTGTTATGCTATATGTTGGCAAATTGAACTCCAATAAAAAATAAAAATAATAAATAAATAAATAAATAATAAATAAATAAGGCTATTGTGAAACACACCATAACAATTTAATTTTACTCTGAATATTATGGGGAATATTTAAGATTTTAAGAAGACTGACATCATTATGTTTGAAATAGAGATAAAAATAGAATAGCAGCAATAGAATTCAGAATGGAGGCTACTATATTAAATAGATGAGAAACAAGGTACACCTGAACTAAATAGGGCATAGGAGATGGACAGGAAAGATTAGATTTATGAGATAATAAAAAGGCAAACTCTGTAAGATTGAGTGGCTATGGTGGAAGATATAAGTGTCCAGGCATATGTAACTGATTGGATGGTGGTGCTTTTCACTAAGATAGACTACAGTAGAGGAATAGGTTTAGGGGATTGAAAGAAATTTTGATTAGTTACCATACTATAGCTGATGCATTTGGCAAAATGAGAGAGACTTTTTTTTTCTTTTCTGCAGAGCACCAGTGCCCTCAAAATGCAGAAAGAAGACCTGCTACATCCCTCCCACAGTCAGAGGACCTTAGGCTTAAAAGCACATTGCTATATATTATTGGAAGGAACAGAGGCACCAGACACCAGATCAATTATACATGTATTCTAATATGGGACTCTTCTGCATCTAAAAACACCTTCCCATGTGAAGATTCTAACGCAAGAGTATCAGGAGGAATAGAACCTAGGAGTGATGCATAGGCCAGGCACACAAAAGAATTCAGACACAAAGGAGAAGTGTTAAAATTTCATATCATGGACTCTCTATCAAGGAAAGATCAGTAGAAATTGAGGACTAGTATATGAGATAACAGCCACTCGATATTTTCTCCCATTTGCTGTCAAATAGAGTGCTCATCTCCAAACTGTTCACTGTTGCCAATAAACTTTAGTACTTTCCTTGATTTCTACAAAGATTGTGTTGCAAGTGTAATCACTGCTATTTGAATTACAAATATAGCCATATCTCCAATTAGAATCACCTGCTGGTGATGTTCACATCACAGAAATGGATGGAAAAGCTTGAGAGAGACAAACAGCCAGGTCTACTATACCAGAGTCTAATCCGTAACATTATTTGCAGCCCATCAGGGTAGCTTTTTTATGTTTGGAGGCACCTATCAGTCTGAGATCCACCTGGAAGTAGAAAACATCCTTCCTGTGTATGAAGGAGACCTAAGGGAAAGATATTAGGTATGGTGCAACATCTAACAAGATAAACACTATGGAAAAGTTGCCTGCTCCAACAAAATGTAAGCACAGGGCCCTGTTCAGTGGATGCATGAAACTTGGATCAGGTTTTCCCTTGGGTGTCTTTTTTCCATAGCCTTAAAATTATCCACAAGAAGCAGTAAAGCCATATAAATTAAAGAGTAACAACTCTGGAGCTAGATGACCTGAGTTCATATTCCAGCTCTGCTACTCGGGCAAAATCCTTAAGTTCTTTGTGCCTCATTTTCCTAATTTTTAAAAGATAGAGATGTAAAATTATGCCTTTCCCATGTGCTTGTTGGTTAAATGAGTTAAAATTTGTAAAATGGGGCACCTGGGTGGCCCAGTCAGTTAAGCAGCAGACTGGTGGTTTCAGTGCAGATCATGATCTCATGGGTCCTGAGATCAAGCTCCAAGTCGAGCCTGCATTGAGTCCTACGAACTAAATAGTCCTACGAACTAAAACTAAATTTTTTAATGCAGATATATTTATTGAAAATAATGCTGGGACACAATGATTCCAAGAGGGTATTTGCAGCAGATTTCATTATAATTACTTAACAACTAGATAATAAAGTTGTTTTTTTTTTTTAAACTTACAGAGTCACTAAACAATAGGAAAGGAAAGAGTAGGGCTAATCCAGTAGAGACTGAAGCTGGTATCAATCTTCCCTAAGCGTTTGGTTGGCAGCACCAGATTAATGGATAGTCTGCTTGAGATTCTTTCCTGCCCACTGGTGCACTCACATGTGCTCTCTCTTTTCCTCTCTCTCTCTCCCTTTAAAATAAAGAAATAAATCTTTAAACAAATTATAAAACATAACACTACCAGACCAGAAACACAGTGAGGGCTGTTTAAGTAATGCTACTACATACATCTAGAAAAGGGAGTGGGGAACCGGGAAGTCCTGTTTAATGATCAGCAACAACATTGCCACCTAGAGTCCATCCTGAAGCCTTGCCATATCAACATGCCATAGCAGGATCTAGCATTCTTTCACCTAAACCAGCAATAGCAGTACAGCTATCCCAAGGAATGGAGCGGATTCCTAGTGGATGACTAGGCCAAATACATAGTTAATGTACAAAAAAGCTACTTGTGGTGGGGGGGCTCTCATTCTCTATATTCTTGCCAATAACAGTCACTCCTAAACTTCCATCTCTTCCAGGAACCCTCTTTGGGCCCATTTAAAATCCTTAACTCTAGAATCTAAAACTTTTAGTTACCCCACTCTTGAAGGATATATAGCATCCCATAGAAATGTGTGGAGTATTGGAATAAACCAAAGTTCAGACATGGAAACATGAAGGCTCTTTTACTGCCTGCTGAATTTGAAGCCATTGTAGGCCTCTGTCACAATAAATGGTATATGGGAGTTCCCTGCAATTCAGGAATATAATTCTATGCTTGTGATCATTGGCACTTTCTCAAAGACAGCTCACATCTTGGACTTGCTATCAGATATCTGTTCCTATCTGTAGGTGTTTACTCTAACTCTGCTGCCTCTATAAGCTGTATACCCAAATGACTATGGTATGGGCTCTAGATTGTTTTCCATTTTGGAAAGTTTCTTTCTTTCTTTTTTCTTTTCTCCCAGTAAAGTTACATTGTTTTTCACCGTGGAAAAGTTCTTTTTCCTTTTCTCCCAGTAAAAGTACATTTTTCCTAATGTCAAATACACATTACCACATCATGGAACACTACCCAAGGTCCTATATCACACATAACTCCTTCTCACTAAGTTGACCATATTTGATGTAATAAGACACATCCTTCCAATAGAGATGTTTCACACTTCTCATTTGCTCTACCTCCTGCAGCAACAATACTTTAGGGAAATTTTGAGAATCACAACACCAAACTATACTGTGCTCACTTTCTTGATTAGTGAATAATAGAGTGTGAAAATATACTGTTCTGCATGCTCTATATCTTAGAGATGACCCGAGTACCTCTCTGGTGGGAAGCCAATCAGGTCCAAATCATGTCTTCAAGTTAGTGAGGACAATCCCCCAAATTTAAGCTGGCACCACATACTGGAAATAACTAGGCCAAAGAAAATGGAAACATGTTAGAGCTCTCAGACAAGCACTATTAGTTATCATACCAAGGACAGCATCTGCTGGTCTCTAAAATCAGTTTGGTCCCCACACAAAACATTAGCCACTGTTTATCAATATATCTCATTCTACTAATTTTCCATCTATTGTTTTACACACACACACACTCACCTCTATTCAAACAAGTAGAGACAGCTTCACTTTATTCTTATTGTGCCATCACTACCAGATAAGCTGGACCCACTTGCAACCCTCTTGCTATACATAACTCTTCTCTTCAATACTCCCTCCCAGGCCTCTTTTTCCCCCACTTCATTCACTTTATGTCTTGTGTTAACAGAATCCATTCTTCATTTTTTTAAAGGAAGTCAGAATAAATAACTAATTCAGGAAATGTTCCAGGAATATAACTTTTATTTAAGAACAGAATTATCCTTAAAGTTCTTCTGCAGAAAGAGTAGTAGCTTGATAGGAAGGTACTGTCATGGCAGAAAGCACAGACTGTGGAGCCACACTCAGAGATTCAAACTTCAGCTCTGGTACTTTCTATCTTTGCAATCTTGGGAAAAATACCTAATTCCCCTGTGCCTGTCTTCTCATCTATCACATGGGGATATTAATAGGACATGCATCATAGAATTGTTACAAAGGATTAGGGGTCTTGATATATCTAAAGCACTAAAAACTAGGCCTGACACATAGTGAGCATGATATAACTCACTGTTATTGTCCTTGGAAGCCACTGTGTTATACTGTAGAGAAGATGGGCTCTGGGAACAGATAGACTGGGGTTTGAGTCCTTACTCTGCCTCTCACTAACTGCATGGCCTCGGACAAGTTACATAATAATGGTAATGATATCTGCCTTATAAGATTTTTATGAAGATCAAATTAAAAAACAACAACAACAAATGCATACTTCTCAAAAACTGCTAGCTATTCCTGGTACTAGGAAATTTCCCAAGGTACAAAGAAAATGAGGTCCAAAACAAAAGAATAAATAAATAAAAATGTAAAACTTATGAAACTTGTGCAGTTCTAAGTCTGCAATTACTTACACTGGGGAGTTAACACCAGGAAAGAAAGCTAGAGATAGCAGGAGAATGGGGCAGGTAGCAATTAATGAGTGCAACGTCACTGTTCCTAAAATCTCAGGCTCTTCTTTGATTGCTTTTAAGTAAATCCAAGCTCTTCCCTGTTCCAGGATTCAAAATTGTCTATTTATCACTATGCACCAAAAATAAAAGTAATTTTGGCTCCCAAATGACAAGTTTAATACAAAGGGTCCTGATTTATTTTAAATGTGGATTTTTAAATTATTCAGTCACTAAAAAAATTCATTTGGATACCATTGTGTAAAATTAAGTTGGATTATCTCAACAACCTCTTTAATTTTATAGAAAATGTAATTAAGAACAAGAGAAGTTAAATAATTTACCCAAAGTCACATAACTCCTAAATGGTAGAACTACAGTTAAATTAACCCAGACTTCTGATTCCTAATTCACAGATCTTTCAACTATATATGTTACTGACTTTTCTTCTCTCTTGTCTCTTATTTAATCTTAGACCAGAAAGATGTTTCTTCACTTTTATTGATTCATTTCTTTGGAATGTATGCGTCTCTTTATCCCTGGGAAGGTGAAACTAGCACATACAGAAAGTAGAATTAAATGCAGGAACACAGAAAGTGGCCATGCTTCATTAAGAGCAAATGGAGTAAACCTATGTGTAGCAGAGCAATGATTTGGCCATAGCTATCTGATTTCCCATATTACAGAATCCGTGTTCCTTGCTTGTGTCTCATTAAAAGTTGCTGTTGTTCACTGGGGTAATTTTAAAAGTTCAGAAGACATGGACTAAAGTTATTGCCCTACACATGAGAACTTAATTGCACTTGAGGTTCATTGACCTATTTACTTTCTTCAATACATTTTGTGTCTATGATAATGAGAACTTGAAATAGACCCTAGTCAGTAGGAAAGACAGCATCATCTGCTTTTCAATTAAATTATCCAGCTCAACAATTTCTTATTTACACTAACACTATCACCAGATGGAGGGGAGGACCTATCATATCTATAGTTGACACTTTATTTTCTTTTTCAAATTTTAAGCCCTTACTGATATTCCTCATTTCAATCTGGTGAGGAAAAATGCTCATTTTCTTTTCAAGAAACATAATTTCCTCTTGGTAGGGGTAAAATTAAAAGCCTTACTGAGGCAGACTTCTTTCTAAAATTTGTTTTTGGAACAAACAATCTTAAAAACATTTCATTATGATTCCTTTTCAGAATAACCAAGATGCCTAATATAAAAATTACATTTTATCCATGCTATCAGCAAGGGAAAAAACTATAAATACAATGTTTTATTTTCAAAATATACAGTTCAGAATCGTGCAATGTTTTTTTCTAACAGATACAATGAAATTTTTTTTTCAGTGTTGAGTTCGTATGGGCAAAAGTAAGAATTCTCACAAATTCTCACCAATAGTCCTATCTTTACAACGCTAATATTGCGGGACTTGCTAACTACCAATTGTGTCACAGCACCATCTTGCTCATATTAGGGAGACTTCAAATGGCCTTCATATCACTACTCAAAGATAAATACTAATTAAAGAACTCTAAATTCCAGACCAAAGAGAACTTGCACCTTCTTATTTACTAGAAATTCAAAGAAAAGAGAAATTGAGAAAAGGAAAAATCTGGATCAAGATGGACTCAGGAAAATATCTTCGGTGAGACTCACTTGAGAAAACTCAACCTAGGCTCAGGTGATTTATAAGGCTTATTCTGGACCCCCCACAAGATTTCAAGAGACTCTAAGATCTCAGGTAGTATGGCTTTGATGACAGCTCCAGGAGATTATTCTCCCATCCTCACATAGAACACTTAGGTCCATCCAAACAGACGTATCAATGAAGAGGCAGAACAACACATAACTACCAGAATAACTTACAAAAATAAATTTGTAAGGGATAACTTACTTCACAGATAGTCCCATAATTACTTGCAAATATCTCCCTTCTCACACTACTCAACCGAATGCCTAATGTAAGGACTATATCTAAACAAAATTATAAATATGTTCTATACATTCTATTCCTAAAGAGCTCCTGGTGGGTCTTAAGGCTCTCTAGATTTCTTAGGTCAATTCCAAGGTAGATAAGATGAAATACTAAAAATGTTCCTAATCCTATGTGCCTCCAATATAACATTGTATTGGTCATACAAGCTGCCCTAGATTAGCAATAAATGATAAAAACCTCATAATTTGGGGATACCAAGATAACCTACTGCTTCACTATTGACTACTTTTTAAATTCCTAAGATTGTTTTGCTCATAAAAGGTACTCAAATTAACATGTTCAATGAAAAGGAACACCTAGACATGATTCCACATAATCCCCATCTGATCAAAAGGTACCCTTCACAATGATTTCTCAGTAGCTTAGTCAATAGCAGTCATCTGAGAGACATAACCCTCTTCATCTTCTACCATAGTAGGTTTGCAGGGTATCAGGAAAATAGTCTCCTGCCTTCAATGATGTCAAAATTTGGATGTTTCCCAAAACTTTCATCTCTCCTAATCTGTCCAACTATATATGGACATATATATGTATGTATGACTTCCATATAGAAAAATATATGAAGTTATATTGGGTAACTGATATTTTTTCCTGTGTCAAATCTCCCATATTCACATAACAGCAGTTAGAGATACCTTGCCCTCCTTATTCTCAATTCATATAGAGATGGTGGGTTGATCTCACCATTGAGTCTGGGCTTGCTTGTGCCTCAGGTACTGCCCATCAGAGTATCACACATGATGAACAGAGTGATTTAATTTAGAGAACCCAAGTTAGGAACAAACTCAATCCCGGGGATATTTCTTTGTAATTTTAGGAATGAGAAATTTTTGCCCTGAAAGAGGGAGGGAGCAGAGAAAGGTCTATTGTTTGGCCTTCATGAAATGAAGCATATGCAAAAGAAAAAAAGGAAAAGAAAAAAGAAAGAACAAGACTGAGAGATAAAGAGAGACCAAATCTTAAAGACCTTATTTTAGTCCTCAAATACAGCTTTGCCTGAAGTCAGACCTATGCCTGAAATTTTCAGTTTTTTGAGTCAATAAATTCCTTTCTCCTTTAAGCCAGATGATATCACATGCAACAAAGTGTCCTTACTATGAATTTCATTAAATTTTTTCTAGGTTCATTCAAGTCATAATTTGCATGTGAATTACAAGGCAAGATTTCAAAGAAAGCTAATTTTATTAATGAGTTTCCTGCAAATGGGTACACTGGATATATATCACCAGAAGTGCAGATAATTTATCTTTCTTTTTTAAGGAAAAATTGAGTAATAATGTAAATATCATTTAGAGAATTGGATTTCCTTATATCTTAAATTTAACCAAAAAAGTTGCTTTGTTATATATCTGAAATTTTTCAAAACAGCATTAAAATTTTTGGATATCAAGCTAAAGATTATCTTTTTGATAATACTGAAGCTAGTCTGAATTTCTACTGAAAACAAAACCAAAAAATCAGAAGAGTATACATTAAACCATAAGAGCTGGGGTGCCTGGATGCTTCAGCTGGTTAAGCGTCTGCCTTGGTTCAGGTCTTGAGCCCAAAGCCCTCAGGTTTGAGCCCCGTATCAAGCTCCCTGCTCAGTGGGGGGCCTGCTTCTATCTCTGCCTGCTGCTCCCCTCTGCCTGCTGCTCCCCTGCTTGTGTGCTCTCTCTATCAAATAAATGAATAAAATCTTAAAAACAAAGCAAAAAAAATAACAATTTTATTCAAAACATGTAAAACCTCTACAATTACAGTTTTGCTTTACAGTACAAATCCTACCCTGTTGGCATTCTAACAGGGTGTGGAGAAGTGCCTATCTGCTCTATTCTAAAAAAGAAAATATTTGCATTTACTCTAATAATTTTCTGTCAAACTAGGAATAAGGATCATTCTCATTCTTTGTATTCTCTCCAAAGCCACACAGAATGTGTAGCAAATGAAAAAAAAAAAAGTGTTTAGAAGAGCTCGTTTTCATGCACTACAGATTCTAACCTTGTCTCTAAGAGCCAAGGTTGATGCGTCCCATGCCAAATTAAATCTAAGATGTATGCAGAAATGAAAAGGGTAGCATTCCATGAAAAATTCCACTTTTCAGTTAAAGTAGCTAAGGTTTATTAAATATGCAAAAATTACAATGTCACTGTAACTTTGCAAATTAGGGTTTTCTTTTTAAATGTTTAAGCACTGTACTGTAAAGAATGAAACAGCTGAAGACTTTCACAGCTTGTTACCTGTATCTTTTTCTCAAAGAAACTGCACTAATAAATAAGCCATGCATTTCCCAAAGATAAGGGATTTTTGTTCATATCCCAGTGAGCAGTTTACTGAATATATTTGAACAAATTGTCTTTGTTCAGTGACCCTGACTAATTCTCCTGCTAGTTGGATCAGTGTTACAAACCTTGGTGCCTTATGATTCACAAGCATCATATTTTTGAGCTGATATATCCTCTCCATGCAGCTGATCATTGAGCACAAAGATGTTTTGTACTGTAGTAAGATGCATCATATTTTTTAAAATGGAGATTTGCAAAGGCTTAAGGAAGCTGAAGGCAATAATATAAAAGATCTGAAATAAGCATGTCTGAATACAGAACTGATTTTTTTATTTTTAAATAACTTTTATTTTTTCTGATGATAAAGGTAATGAGGTTTCAGTGGAAAAATGTAGAAAATACCAAAAAGTATAAAGAATAAAAAGCACCTATAATCCCTACATCCTACAATATTAAAATTCTAAAAACTTAGAATTCTCCCAAAAATGTTAAAATCTGAGGAGAAAGAGGGAGATTTTCTTGACACTTTAACATGGAAATAAATAGATAACTTTTTTCTAAATTGAGATCATAGTCTAAATATTGTTTTGTATTCTTTGTTTTTATATTACATGTATCATAAACATTTCCTTACATCATTAATTATAAAATGTGATCATTAACAATTTTATACTAATATACAGACTCCTGTATTTTAAAATATTTTTATTGAGGACCTAATGCCTGTCAGGCACTATGCTAAATTCTCAGTACACAGTCTTGAATGGATCTTTGTGGAGAGGCTTTGACCAAACTGTTAATTACAAACATGAATACTTCAATTGATAGCTATTTTTAAGACATACAAGTTCCTATGAAAGCAAATAATATAGGACTCATCTAACCTGGAAGATAAGGAAAGGCTTTCCTGGGAAGCACAATTTAAGATGAGCCCTGATGGATGAGTAAAAGTAAACCTGGTGAAGAGAAGAGAGGAGAGTAAGCAAACAAAACAGATGTGCAAGTTCTCCAATTGAGAAAAAGCTCCAGAGTGATTTACGGATAGAAAGGTCAGAATTGTGGAACATTAAAAGTCTGGCAGGAACAGGGAGAGTTCAGCAGATTAGGCTGGCAAGGTAGTCAGGGGCAGTGTTCTCAAGGTCTTTTAGGGCATATTAAGGATTGTGGGTTTTATCCTAACTGCTATGAGAAAACAAATGAAGTGTTATGATCAGATTTGCATATTAAAAAAGACCTCTGTGGCTGCTGGGCAGATAATGGATTACAGAAGAGAAAGATAAAAGCTGAGAGACAGTAAGAGAGCAATTGTAATAATTCCAGTTAGAGCTATTGGTTAGGACCAAGACAGAGAGACATATTCAAAATATATTTTGGAAGCAGAATCAATAGGACTTGGTGATGGACTCAGTGTGGGAGGTAAGAGGCTGATGTGTAGAATAAGTCTCAGCATGAGAAACTGAGCAATGAAGGTTTCATTTGCTAAACTGGGAGAGACTGATGGAGGAGCAAATCTGAAGGGGACAATCAAAAGTTCAACAGGGAAAACAACAAATTTGAGCTACCCATGAGACACCAAAGTGAAGATGTGAAGTTGACAGTTGGATGCACCAAGTTGGGTCCTCAGAAAAGAACCTGGGTAGAAGATTAAATATTGAAGTCATTAACAAATAAATGGTATCTGATGATTTAATTTTTTCAGAATAAGTGAGATATTTAGGAAGAATATGTAAAATAAGCAAAGAAGTGCAGTGGAAACACAAACAGTTAAATATCAAAAACAGATAAAGTTTTAGGAAAAAGTATTTTTAAAAGGAATAGCCTTTTATAGAGAGGTAAGAGCAAAATCAAAGTACTGTAGTGTCAAGGAAACCAAGAAAATGTTCTAAAGATGGGAAGTTCAACATGTTCACGAGAGATTAAGTATTTTGATTGAAAATGACTCACTGGATTTACAAACATGGAGTCCATAATGAGCTCAGTGAGAGGTTAGGTAAGAGGTGGGGCAGGAGCCAAATAAGAATAAGTAAAGCATGAGGTTGTAAAGATAGTATCTGTAGATAGCTTTTTTGAGAATCTTGACTATGAAAGGTATATCAGAAAGAGATGTACATTCAAGGAAAAATGTGACTGATGGTTTATTTGTTTTGTGTTTTAAAGTTTGACTGATTGATTTATTTAAGAGACAGAGATCATGAGCAAGGGGAGGGACAAAGGGAGAGGGAGAGAAAGAATCTCAAGCTGACTCCCCACTGAGTATAGACCCTGAAGTGGAGCTTGATCTCAAGACCCTGAGTTTATGACCTGAGCCAAAATCAAGAGTCCAACCCTTAACCAACTAAACCAGACACCCCATTTGTTTTTTGTTTCAAAGGATGAAAGACTCAAAAACAGATTTGCTGAAAATGATAGCATAGATTAAAGGGAGGAGAAGCATAAAGCAACTGCTTGACCAAGGCCTTAGAGAAGATACAAGAAGATGGAATCCAGAGCACACAGAGGACTTCATCTTTCTTGGGAGATGGGAATCCTTCATACTATCTCAAAAAGAATAAAAGAGTTAATAGATTTGTTGTCACTGTGTAACAGCTTTTACTTTTTTCTATATAGTATGCAGTAATGTAATCCTCTAACACCCAGGAGAGATAAAGGAGAGTGAAAAATAAAGAGAATAGAGATTTGAAAAGATTGGAGAAGGTGTGCAAGTATGAAATAATCTTTGGTAAGTGTAAGTGAGTGGAATTGCCAAGTTTGAAGGCCCAGATAAAATTAAAGATAACTTAAATATAAGTGATTTTCTCCAATAATTCTTAGTTGCAGCAATACAGGATAGAGAAAGCTGGTAGTTGAAGTTTTGCAGAGTTGAAATTTTGCTGGGAAGTAGAACAAAAAAAGAAACAAAGTACTGAAGAGTTTAAAAGAGAGTGACTATAATGAAAAATGGACTCTAATTTGGATACAATGAGAACAGGAAGAGAAGGTAGAGTCAACACAATAATTTAATAAGCCTATGTGGTTAAACATTCAAGTTAATTTAAATTTTTAATTATATTAATAAGGTTATGAACATATTTGCAAATAATGAATTAATAAAAGTTTTGATCATTTTACTTAGTTCCTAAAGTGAGTCAAAGTTAATAAACATTTTAGAAGTCCTAATACATAGATCCAAATTGCTTTCCATTAAAGGTATATATACCCCCACAAAAAGTGAGAATTCCCACTACATTTACCAGACTGAATATCATCCCTTTTATTATTGCCTAATTGATAGCAAAAATGAAAGAATTAATTCTTACAAAGGAAACATTGATTAAGATATGAATCAAAATTCAGTTTTTAGATTATCTCCGATATTTATTTCCTCTTTTTCAGCTGAAACGAAAAAATTGTAAATGTTTTATTATCCATATTTCTTGAATTTACATAAATAATAGAGAATATTAAAATGTATATTTTGAAATTGTATTTTATCTTCCAATAACCCCTGCAAAATCATCTCTATTGTTCCATGTTTTGAATTTTTTTCTTTTTTTTTCAATGTAAGGATGGATAGTTGGTAAACTATGTCTGCCATCAAAGGCTCACATATCTCATGGGGAAATTAATGTTGTAAATATTGATTTCTACTATACCAGGATCTTTCTAGAAGCCTAGGAAATACATCAGAGAGAAAAAAAATAAAAGGAGTCTACCCTGAAGTTGTTTACAGTCTAATTGGAAAGACAATTGTATTAACAAAAATTTCTTTAAAGTTACTGACAAAGAAACATCTACAAATTATCAACACTTAGCCATAATGATAAATGTGAAAGAAAATGAGATAAATGTAGCGGATCACTGGCCAGGGTCATCTTGTTTAAAACTGAACTCATTTTCCCTGATCCCAAACCTTGTCCCTGCAGTGTCTTTTATTTATCCATCTGTCTTTTATTTATCCATCCAGTTGCATAAACCAGAAACCTGAACAATCTCCCCAAAGCACCCGCGCTCAACTATCCACGAAGTGATAGCCATTCTAATTGTATAATCTCTATCTATAGATTTCTCTCTAAACCCATTGCCACTATCTTAATTTGAGTATACAGAATTTCATGACCAGAGGATTGGAATATCATTTTCACCAACACTATTCTACCATTACAATCACTACGGAAGAATTGTGAATTGAATGGAATTTTATTTCAACCAATCAGTCATCATTCATGTACAGTACCAACTGTTCAGGAAAACACCTGAATTTTACTAGCAGGGCTTCTAAAATAATTGGAAGTTTTATGCAGTTATATGATGGATGCAGTTCTATCATTCATTTTTCCTTTAATTACTTAACAAATTACTTTCCAAATTACTTAACAAATGTTTATCAAATAACTATTGAGTATTCATGTGGTATTTTTCCTTCCAAACATTATTGTTATAATGCACTGTCATACAGCCAATATATATATATCATAAACTGCTCTATCAGTATTTCTTGTTTTGTCAAAAAAAAAATCAGTCATGAATACTGTTTTTAGCAAGGTCACTTGATTTCAAAGTAGTCAGTGTGTTTTCTAACTTCTTAACCATATGCCTTTTTCCACTTTATATAGATATCAAAAAGCAATGGAGTAAGTATATATATTATATATACACTAGATTATAATATATAATATATGTATAAAATATAATATGTGTGTGTGTATATATATATATATATTTATATTTAGAGAGGAGAGATTAACAATATATTTAGGTTTTCCACCTGAAGCAAACCTTTGCTAGAACTTCTATCTTCTGTATGTCCCCAATAAATTCTATATAAAACATCTTCTATTGCTTTTTCACAACGGGTTTGCTGCCAGAACACAGGTGTCGTGAAAACCACCACTAAACCTAAACCAAAATGGGAAAGGAAAAGACTCACATCAACATCGTCGTCACTGGACACGTAGATTTGGGCAGGTCTACCACTACTGGCCATCTGATCTACAAATGTGGTAGGATCAAAAGAACTATCGAAAAATTTGAGAAGGAGGCTTCTGAGATGGGAAAAGGCTCCTTCAAGTATGCCTGGGTCTTGGATAAACTGAAAGCTGAAGGTGAACATGGTATCACCATTGGTATCTCCCTGTGGAAATTCAAGACCAGCAAGTATTATGTGACCATCATTGATGCCCCAGGACACAGAGACTTTATCAAAAACATGATTACAGGCACATCTCAGGCTGACTGTGCTGTCCTGATTGTAGCTGCTGGTGTTGGTGAATTTGAAGCAGGTATCTCCAAGAATGGGCAGACCCGTGAGCATGGCCTTCTGGCTTACACACTGGGTGTAAAACAACTAATTGTTGGTGTTAACAAAAATGGATTCCACTGAGCCACCCTACAGCCAGGAGATATATGAGGAAACCGTTAAGGAAGTCAGCACCTACATTAAGAAAATTGGCTACAATCCGGACACAGTAGCATTTGTGCCAATTTCTGGTTGGAATGGTGACACCATGTTGGAGCCAATTGCCAACATGCCTTGGTTCAAGGGGTGGAAAGTCACCCGTAAAGATGGGAATGCCAGATGCCAGTAGAACACACTGCTTGGAGCTCTGGATTGCATTCTGCCACCAACTCGCCCCAACTGATAAGCCTTTGTGTCTGCCTCTCCAGGATGTCTACAAAATTGGTGGTATTGGTACTTTCCCAGGGGCCAAGTGGAGACTGGTGTTCTTAAGCCTGGCATGGTGGTCACCTTTGCTCCGGTCAATGTTAAAATTGAAGTAAAGTCAGCTGAAATGTGCCATGAAGCTTTGAGTGAAGCTCTTCCTAGGGACAATGTGGGCTTCGATGTCAAGAACATATCTGTCAAAGATGTTCGTCATGGCAACGTGGCTGGTGACAGCAAAAGTGACCCACCAATGGAAGCAGCTGGCTTCATGGCTCGGGTGAATATCCTGAACCATCCAGGCCAAATCAGTGCTGGATATGCACCTGTGCTAGATTGTCATACAGCTCACATTGCTGGCAAGTTTGCTGAGCTGAAGGGGAAGATAGATTGTCATTCTGGAAAAAAGCTGGAAGATGGTCCCAAGTTCTTAAAATCTGGGGATGCTGCCATTGTTGATATGGTTCCTGGCAAACCTATGTGTGTTGAGAGCTTCTCTGACTATCCTCCTCTGGGCTATTTTGCTATTCGTGACATGAGACAGATGGTTGCTGTGGGTGTCATCAAAGCAGTGGACAAGAAGGCAGCTGGAGCTGGCAAAATCACCAAGTCTGCCCAGAAAGCTCAGAAGACTAAATGAATATTATTCCCAATACCTGCCACCCCAGTCTTAATCAGTGGTGGAAGAACAGTCTCAGAACTGTTTGTGTCAATTGGCCATTTAAGTTTAATAGTAAAAGACTGGTTAATGATAACAATGCATTATAAAACCTTCAGAAGGAAAGGAGAATATTTTGTGGACCATTTGGGATTTTTTGTGCATGTGTGGCAGTTTTAAGTTATTAGTTTTTAAAGTCAATACTTTTTAATGGAAACGACCAAAAATCTGTCACAGAATTTTGAGACCCATAAAAACAAAAGTTTAATGAGATAATTAAATAAATAAATAATAAATAAATCATCTTCTATTTCACCTAAGTTGAAAAAGGAAATGAATAAAGATAAATTTATCAATTAATAAATTGTACCACGCTTGTATTTTGAAATAAAACATGACCCAAAATAGCATTTTTAAAAAATTATCTAGAATCTTAAATGACTTCCTAATATCTAACTGTTATTTCATGATAGAAGTTAAACATATAATATTTGGCACTGAGGTATACAAACAGTGGCAGCACACAGGCCTGGAGCCTTCTGTTTTGGCTAATATAAGCCATTATTCTGACTCACATCAAGCTTAACTTTTCATTGAAATGGTCTCAGTAGGCTCCTTATTCCATTTGAAAAGAACAGGACAAAGAGTTCACCTTCAGACAGTTCTTTACTTCTTTTGGTGTAAGAAAATGGTCTGCTAAAAGCCTCAGAAGGGGGGAAAGATTTAGAAGAAAGAAAAAGTTGCATTTTTATCAAAAAGGTAAAATCCAGAAGATCCTAACGTAAATTCTCTCTCTTCCTTAGATATTATGTGCACATATAATTTTATTGAATATTTACATGATTAATGATTTCCTGCATAATGATTATTCTCCTTTTGTAGAATGGGAGTATCTTTTAAATCCCCTCATAGAGTCTGAGTAATGCATTTAGTAAAATTTATCATTAACTTGCTAATTACTGAAATAAAAGGAAAGAAATTCTAAAAAGAGGAGCAGAGATCTGAGTATTAAGTAAGAAAGACAGGAAGGAGAAATAGACAAGAAACAAATGAAAGAAATAATGTGGCTGTTAAATATTTTGGGCACACTCCAGTATCTACTCACATAGAAATTAGAAAGCCTGACCATCAAAAGGAATACAAAAGTCATTTTTTTTGGCTCTATTTCAAAACTGATTGCTTACCTAGATGCTCAGCAGAAGCATAGTTTAGTGGCTATACCTAGCTGAGTCCATTTAGTTCAGGGTTTGTTCCTTTACAATGCCTAAGGAATGTCTGATTCCTTGTTTATGCGTTTACACTGGGACTTCAAATGGTCAACAAAACTATTATTTTGGGAAACTAAAGGCATGTAATGGAAAGAACCACCTTAGGTTAAGTAACAAGTAATCCCTATAAATATACACCAAATTATAAATGGCACATGGGTGTGGTTCTGCTGTGGTTCATTGAGCAAACTTTCATTCAACAGTCATTGAATCCCACTTAGTGTGGGTGTACAAAGTTCTTTTTCCCCAACTCAATCTTAACCCACTTCTTTTCTCACTGTCTTGTCTGCAAAGCCATGTTGTTCATTTCTTTAAAAAAAAAAAATTGATTGATTTGAGAGAGAGAGATGGAGAGAGATGATACATGTGCATACACAAGCAGAGAAAGGGGCAGAGGGAGAGGGAGACAGATCCTCAAGCAGTCTACAGGCTGAGCAAGGAGCCCACCTGGGCTTGATCCAGGATCCTGAGATCATGACCTGAGCCGAGACCAAGAGTCAGGGGCTCAAGAGACTGAGCCACCCAGGCACCCCCAAGTTATTCACTTCTGACTTGTGTGTCAGCAGTGCTCCAATATATTAAATGCAAGGAGAAATCCCTGAACATGTTCTCTTAAAATAGAGAGGTACCATCACAAACTAGAAAGAACATGGATTTCACACAAAAACAGACTGATTTTAAATCCTGGGCTTGACTCTAATAATAATGAATCCTCAACTTATTCAGCTATAAAATGAAAATAAAAATTTTATCTTCCTCACAGAATTTGTATAAAGATTAAATATTACCAATATATGTGAAATACATAGAACATAGTAGGTATTCAAAAAATAAAAGTTATTTTTGAAATCTAAAAATTTTCTCTCAAAGTCGTAGGATTTTATTTCTAGTTCTGGTCAAATAACCATTGTCGAAGTCCACATTCCATGGGTACTATAGTCTGTGTTTCTATGAAGTTTCCTTTATGTGTCAGTCAGTGGCTTTAAGGGTTGGGAGGGAGGAATATTTTTCAAGGTCAGTTCCTGGCTCTTTCCCAGTACTCCAAAAGCCTTCTCGCTGTGTCTATTTCCTATTTCTCACTTAAATAGTTTTTATTTTCGTTTCCTTTATGCCACCAAATTCACCCAAAAAGAAACTGAAAAAAAAAAAAAAGCTGCATGCACCTGGAACTGAATTTAGATTCACCTAGCCAGCTCACCTGCAAGTTTTTCTTATACCCACCACATGCAGGATACACAAGAAGCAAAGACACAATTCTACCTTTTTTCTAAAGATTTTCTTTACTTATTTGGCAGAGAGACAGAGTGCATGCACAAACAAGAGGAGCCGCAGGCAGAGGGAGAAGCAGGCTCCCCACTGAGAAGAGAGCCAACTCCGGGCTTGAGCCCCAGAGAGCCAACAGGGAGCCCACAGGGAGGTTAATCCCAGACCCTGGGATCATAATCTGAGCCAAAGGCAGAGGATTAACTGACTGAGCCACCCAGGCACCCTGCCACAAACCCTCTAATAGACATACTCATACTCTCACATAAGCACCACTCAGCATTTTGTTTTCTTGACTATCTCTTCTCAGACATTTCTCTGGTTTCCTGAAGCAAGTCTATCAAAAGCTCAAATGTTGTACAAAGAAGCAAATCTCTGGATATAGATATGGAGTAATTTTATTTTGAGTTAAAAAAATGTAAAAATTGGAAAAAGTTACATAGCTCTTCATATATAACATTTATGCAAGTTTGAAAATATTCACAACACAATCATATTTTGAAATGGTACATAAATATTCAAGGCCATTCAAAAAAGCACATTAGAATGAGTGCCTACGGGGAAGAAGAAATTGGAAACACAAATCAGAAATGAAAAGAAAAAAACTGAGTGGAATTGTACAGATTATTATGTTAAGTGCCATTAAGTAGAATTATTTGAACTACTAGTATTTAAGACAGATAATTCAGACAAATGTGTTGTATTAGCCCCATTTGACTAGGCTCTGCTGCAGTAACAAATAAATCCTAAAGATGAAAATTATTTTTCATATTATTTTTCAAAATGATCAATTATCAAAAATTATTTTACTATACAACTGATATTACAGAATATGAGTTGAATCTGAAAATGTAGGGGATCCTTAAGACCAAATCACAGAATTAGATTTACCCAGTTAGTCATAGCACTGGGAGTTCACCAGTCAGATTACGTCACTCCTCTCCCTTCAGGGAAGAGGAATGCAGGACTACAGAGGGCAGGAATGTTAACCTATGCCCTCTCCATGAAAGGAAGCACCAGGAATAGAAACGCTTCCCACCATATGCCCCGCATTGACTTAGCCACAGTGAAATTTTGAAGTCTTTTGCCACATCCTTCCTATCAGCTTAAAAAATGATACCATCATTTTTCAGCTATGACCCTTATAACAATTAACCTTATTTGGACAAATTTTAGATTTCCTCCTAAATCATATTCTTTTGTATTCTACAAACATTACACCTTATTTTTATTCAAAAAATTTTTTCTTAAAAAAATAAAAAACAATAAAATTTTTTCTTATTCACTAAAATTTAAAAATCAGTTCAAGGTACTATTACTAGTCCTCTCCTAGTTTACTAGTCACTTAATTCATTCCCACAAAAAGAAATGAACAATAATTTAGGCTACTATCATGTTTGTAATTTGCCACTTCTAATGCTGTTTTTGGAGATACCAGATACAGTGCATTTTGCAAAAAATGTTAAATAGCACCCAAATTCATATATGCTTTTAGAGCTATCTCAATTTCTATTCATTTATACTTGCAAATAGGAAATCAAATTTATTCTGATAAGGAATATATATCTGACCGTATAAAGGAAGAACTAAAAGAAATATTTTCTTTAGAGGTGTTTTGGTCCAAAAACATAAGACTAGAATTGAAATAACACACTTTAGATGGTATACACTATATACTTACCCACAGCTATATAGTTTAGATTCCTTAAATTCATAAACATCTTTTTTAATCTGCATATATTCTATTATATATCTCAAAACTTACTTATCATTAGTCCCTGCTCCCTTTAAGAAGAAAGTATGATAAATTTGGCATTATCATCAGGTACTTTTGATGCTAAAGAAGTCAATGAATCTAGTGCATGTTTGATGTGCTATGAATGCATAAATTATATTTAAAAGGGAGAATTCTGTTCCTTTACATTTATTTAGCGGGTATCACCATGGTAACTGAGCACTTTCACAAAGCCTAATTTATGACCCAAAAAATACAAAGAGGAAAAAGAGCTTATATTTTCTATGTTTCGCAGATTGACAGAAAAAAACTTTTGGGTTGACATATATTTGGGGAGGGAAAAAATATCTGGGCAGCAATATGGACAAAAGCAATCTCTTTCTATATGTAAAGTTTCGGGCCTCTCAAATCCATGCTATAAGAAAAGCTATCTCAGGAAAAAGCCTTCTCACAGAGAATAATTCAATCTCACAACAGAAGAGCCCACAGAAACAATCTTACCTAACCAACCTTGTTTTGCAGATGATGTCCATGAAGCCTAGTCAGGTCATCTGAACTTCTTGAGATTGCATAACCCATTTGTGATGAGTCCAGCCTCAACCCCAAGCCAGCTGCCCCCTGGTCTCTGGCTCTTTCCTTCTAGTTACACTTTGAATATCCCTTTTCTACCACTTGTCACCATTAAAATACAATTCTTTGAGAAGTCTTTGATTCTAATCAGGTACATTTTAATTCATTTCTGTAAAAACCAGTTAAAATAACATTTAATGTATCAATCAAATAAGTGATAAATTGTTATATAAAAACTCATACAAGGTTTGGATGTGGTCTTTTTAAAGTTTGTTTACAGTAAAAGTCAAAAAACATGAAGGTCCTGGGATTTCAACAGGAGTTAAAAGTCTTCTATGCAGGAGCAGCCTCTATTTCAGAAGCCTAATCTACTTTGCACCCAACCTATGATGGTGGGTGTGTTGCCATGGATCCAGGAAGCAATGATAACAATCTGATCCAAGCAAGCTTGATCTGTAGCTTAATTCTCACCATTCTCATCATAGAATGAGCCCTTATCATGGGCACCTACATGAGTGACCCAGACAGTTGAAACAGCAGCTATAATTTGTTTCCATAGTTTCACAGGCCTAAAGAGGCATGTTTTTAATTTTCCAGTCATAATTTTCTCTGTGACAGAGTACCAGCTAGGACATCCATGGCAGTCTAGAGTTAGTAAAGATATAACAATGTTCATAAAGGGCCAAAGGTATGAGAGTGGCCTGACTTCTGCCCACTTTGCAGAATGATCATGTCCATTTTCAGTTCTACAAAGCTGGTGCTGAAACTGAACATCTATAGCAGCCCAGTGAACACCTTAGGATTTCAGCTTAGAAGAACCACCAGTGAACTAAGCCGAGGCATCTAGGAAAACCTTTGAGACAGACAAATGCCAGTTTATTTCTCACAGCAATACAGTAGCTGGAGTATCCGTATTTGCATCACGTTCCCAAAGCTCCATTCCTAAGGGTGATGTCAAGAAGGTGCGTGCCATAGGTTTCATTACAGAGAGAAACCCCAAGCATAGGGAGCTTGGAGAATGCATGCCTATATAACGGGCAGTATGCATGCTTGCCCTTTGCCCCAGAGGAGGATGTTATCTTTATCATTCCAGACGGTAAACAAACCTACTCTTTAAAAGGAGACACATCTCTATCTGCCAAGGCTATTTACTATTCAAACATCATTGAAAATGTAACCTAGAACAAAGGTAGTCAGGGCCTCTTCTGATAAGACAACCAAAATGTAGAAGACTCATGAATTATCTCCCAAACATGTAAACAATGAGTAAAATGATTTAAAAGTTAAATCTCTATATGAGCTTGTTGTTATGACAATCCTTTCATTTTTTAACATATTTATTGAGGTATAATTGACATATTAAAAAACTGCATGCATATCAAATATGTTTTACTTTGTTTTAACATGTGTATATACCCATGAAACCATGAGCCTAATCATATTAATGAACATAGCTATCCCCCCAATATTTCTTTGTGTCCTTTTTACTTTTAATTTCTCCTTTCCACTAAATATCACATGATTTTCCTAAACACAGATGAAATTAGGCTGAATTATCAATTTCTTCTTTGAGATAGCAATTATACTTCTACTAGACAAGGCATAATAAGTGATTCTTTTTTTTTTTTTAATAAGTGATTCTTGATATAAGTATATACTTTAGTTCATAGTCTGAGCTAAATGGTTGCGCTAAAAAAATTATGAAAGTTTTCTATCATTATCCTCAATATCATGTGGATAAGAATAGGTATTGAGTTTTACTTTAGTCAATGGAGATTTTTGTTTTCATATTTTATCACCAAAAATGATCTTCTTGCAATATTTAGATAATCATTGAAATTATAAAGCTTTGATTTTCTTTCAAGAAATTTTCAACCTACTTTTTTCTTCAGAGTTAATCCCTTAAAATAAAAAAAGTGGTTCTATTATATTCTTCTGGTGAATGAGGATAATTTAAATGTTCCTTTAGGCTTTTAAAGAAAGTTATCTTATCTCTGCTTTTGAGATTTCTAAAGTAAAATTTTTCCATAGTCTTTAGAATATTAAAATAAATTATATGGAACATTATAGGTACATGTCACATTAACACAATATGAAACCATAACTAAGCAAAATTAAATTATTATATATGTGGTTTATCATGTTATAAATTATCACTTTACTTAAATAGTAAAGAACTAATAGGTGATAGCTTGCATCATTCAACATCAAGTATGGCAAACCTAACAAGAAATGGATGCCTAAAAATTAATTGAAGTAGAATTTTATTTGTAATGGTCCTTGGAATGAATTCCTATTCAGGAGAAAAACTGTAACTGTAGTATGTAAACATCTTCAATCAGATAACTCAATGGAAATCAGTAAAATTCTAATGAATAAAGAACATAATCAATATTGTAACATTCCATGTCTGCTTTTAAGAGGCAAACTATACAGCAAATTAAAGCCATTTTTATACTCATATTTATCATAGGTTTAATGTATTTGTTGGTATTTTTGTACTTTTAAAACTAGGTAATTTAAAAAACATTATATCATCTTTTCTTAGTACAGCCTAAAAGCTAAAGATATATTTTAGGAACCTAGACATCATTGCAACTTGAAATGTACCACAAAAATTGCATTATAAAAGAAATATTAAGACATTTTTACACAGTGACCTGGAAGATGTTTAGAAATGCAGGAAATAAATGATAAATGTTTATTATTTTGCTATTTAAGCAATGATAGTTTGATAGGGAAAACTAAAAGATTTTCTGAAATTAAAAGAATTTTTCAATATGTTAGATAAATATAACTATCAAGAAAGTGTTTGAACAGGCATAAAAATATTTTATTGGCCTCAGAAAATTTAATGAAATTTCCATGCTTGAAAACTAGCAATATACAAGCAGGTAGGCATCTGAGAGGATATTGGAGGATGACCAAAGTCTACCCATAACACTTTGGGGTTGTTTTTTTTTTTTTTTAAGATTTTATTTATTTATTCATATGCAGAGAGAGAGAGAGAGAGAGGCAGAGACACAGGCAGAGGGAGAAGCAGGCTCCATGCAGAGAGCCTGATGTGGGACTAGATCCAGGGTCTCCAGGATCACGCCCTGGACTGCAGGCGGCGCTAAACCACTACACCACCAGGGCTGCCCCACTTTGGGGTTTTGAATTCCTCTTTTTATCATACTGTTTTTCTTCTTCTTTCTTCTTTTGGTGTACCTTATTCAATCATGAGCAGTACATGTTAATTTAGCACTATGGGGAATTTTTTTTTTTTTTAACTTCCTGGTAAAGTTTGTATCATTACTTACTCCACATCTATCTATGAACTTTCTAAGTCTGCTTACAGATGACATTCTTCTATCATATTGCTATCATCTTTTTACTTATAAATGAGTTATTCTCAGCAGACTATACTCATGAGACGGGCTTACATCCCCATTCAATTCTCCATACTCTTATTTTTCTTAGCCAATCTAAGTCCTACAGTTTGATCCTTAAACTAGGACTCAGCACAAAACACTAAACCAGAAAAATCCTTCTTTAAAGAACTATGTCTATAGAAACATTTCCCTGCCAATGTCCTGAGTATGAATTATAAAAGCAGAGAGAAAAAAATAAAAAGGATCATGGCAGGAGCATTAGATTCGTGGTCAATCAGAATTTGATTCAAATCTTGGCTCCAGGGACGCGTGGGTGGCTCAGCGGTTAAGGTCTGCCTTCCGCTCAGGGCATGAATCTGGAGTCCTGGGATCGAGTCCCATATTGGGCTCCCTGCATGAGCCTGTTTCTCCCTCTGCCAGTGTGTCTGTCTGTCTGTCTGTCTCTCTTTCTCTCTCTCTCTCTGAATCATGAATAAAAAAAGTAAAATCTTAAAAAAAAAAATCTTGGCTCCATCATTCCTTAATTTATATAACAAATTATTTAACTTCTCTGGACATAGAATGGAAATGATTTTACCTATCCCACATGGTTCTTGTGAGCATTAAATTAGAAAGTACAGGGGCATCTAGGTGGCTCAGTCATTTGGACACCTGACTCTTGATCTTGGTTCAGGTCATGGAATCAAGCCCCACATAAGACTCCACACTCACCAGGGAGTCTGCTTGCGATTCACTCTTTCCTTCTCACTTTGCCCCTCCCCTCCCATGCTCTCTCGCTCTCTCCCTTACTCTTTCTTTCAAATAAATGAATAAATATTTATTTTTTATAAAAGTAAAATACAAATTAGGAGCTTTGTTCAGAGTAAATTTCAAATAAATATTAGTTGTTAATCAAAAGTTAAATCAATTCCATTGATCATTGATTACTATGTTTGGTATGTTTTAGGATTGTATAAGGTTTTTTTCTTCTTAATCTGAGGTCAATTTTTCTCTGGCATGCAAATTTCATACAATTGTCTTTAAAGCGCAAATCTCTACCACATTTATAATCCTTTAGTTACTCTCCATCTGGTCTCTGCCTTTCTAATCTTATTTCCCAGTTCCCATACCATGCACATACTGGCTCCAGCCAAGTCAGAATGCAAGCAACTCCCTGAAAAAGCCTCCTTCTTTCTCCCCTCCATGTTCTGCACCACCCTTTCCCAGACTGCCTCTTCCATTTGGTCTCTTTTCCACTGGAACAACTCTTACCCATTCCTCAAGATTCAGCTCAATGACCTTACCCTAGAAAGCCTACCAGAACCTCTCCAAATGTCAGTGCTCCCATAGTACTTAATTCACACTACAACTACAGGGTCTGTATAGTTGCTTTGTTTCTTCCTGTGTCTCCTCTCACACTTGGTTGGGATCCTCTAGTAGGCAAAAGCTATTTATTTCTCTCTTACCCTCATACTTGACACATATTTGGCATTCAACAGATGAAGACTGAATGTATAGAAGGGTTGTATTCTACTGGTATTGTAAGAAATAAATCCATAAGTGATGGCTATATCCACACACAGAAGTTGATGTCTGACAAATTTTCTACTTTTGTGCTGACATGGATTAAAGCAGTCTTCAGAAAACCTTCATTCAAAGGCAAATACCATACAATGGAAGGAAAATGTATAAATCCACTATCATTTTTACACAGATTTGTTTAATCAACCAGCAAATCTTAAAATAGGGTTGTGATGGTCTGGAAAAGATCTTTTTAGGGAGCAAATGTTACCACAGGAAGAACCCAAATCCATTGCTGTTGAGGGAGAGAAAAAAAGTCATGTGCACTATTACAGTGGATGGTCTAGATAGGTTATAACTGATCAGTTGCAAAAGCAGAAATAACAAGAGCGGGAGGCTGAGGAAAAACCGTCCAGTCAACAATTTGCCATGGACCACACCTATACCCACAATTGCACATAGCCTCCTCTGGGAAGACAAACTAAATACTCATAAGATCAAATTTTGTTAAGAAGGTAAATGTACTATAAACAAAAAATCATTTCAAAATTATAAATATAAATCACGTTTCAGATTTTCCATGCTATTGCTTCCCATATGCAGTGTGAAAAGCTCAAAGCTAATAACCTATCACACATCAAAGGAAAAGCTAAGTAACTTGTCAAATCCTGAGAGAACCACAGCTAAGTAATGTCTCAGGTACTCTTTCACTGTCCTTACCAAGAACGTATACTTTAAGGAAAAAAGAGAGGAAAATAGTTGCTTCCATTTGTAAAAAGATACTCCTTAAGGAAGGAAAACACTACAGGACAAATAGACTATTTTATATTAAGTCAGTGTTATTTATCTCCATTGCTTATGGTAAGAGCTGGGTCAGGACAAAGGGACAGAGACCACAAGACCCAGTGGTCACACTGGCAGAGATATATTGGCACTGCTGCCCTGCAGTGTCAGGTCAGGAGGCTGGGAGGTTAAATCTGACACCAGGACAAAAGGGGAGTCATTGAGAGGAGTAGACCAAGAGAAGCAGTAAGAAATTACAGTGCTTCCATAATCATACTTGAGGAAAATTGCTTTACAATAGAACACAGACATATTTCTCAGAACATGTGTTTCTTTTTCATCATTGTTTGGACATAATTTTCTGTGAATATAATGTCTGACTCTCAGTTTTAAAATACTCCTCCCAAGAACACTTACAAAAAATGTAGCAGTTTTTATGCTGTGCTATATTGTATAACTATTCACAAAAATGTACAGTCTTTCCTCTGAGAGGATTAAATAGCCTCACCCTGTTGAATGTAGGAGTGGCATATGACTTGCTTTGGCCAATGAAATACTGGAAAGGATATGTATCACTTCAAGTGGGAGCTTTCAGAGTAAAGCATGCTTTGCCATTCTATCATTTCCTGCCTCCACAAGTATTGCAATTTTCAAGTGAAAAGTTTCTTCATTAGCCTGGATCCTGGAGTGAAGATGACATGGAACAGAGCTGCAGCCAACTCACAATGAACATGCACCATGAATAAGAGATAAGCTTTTCTTTCCTTTTTTGTTTTTTTCTTTTAAGATGCTGACATTTGGAGGATTGTGTGTTACTACCAAATAACCTAGCTCACCCTGACTAACAAAGACATCATTTCTCAGACTAGAATGTAGCAGGCCAAAAGGAAGACTTCTTAGTTTATAGTGATACGCACTGTTTCTTAAACAGCTAGGGTTCCTAAAACTAAACCTGTTATCAATTTAAATTAATTAACTCAAAAACAAGTGATTTTCCAAAAGATATTTTTTAGGTCAGAATGTTTCTTACAAAGGAACAAGGTTATAAGTAGAAATTTAGAATCCTACACTAGTACTTTAGTACTTTAGTCTCCAAAAGTTAATATTATTTTAGTTTACCATATACACTTAAAAGATGGAGGGTGAGGCACCTGGGTAGTTCCGTCGGTCTGGTACCTACCTTTGGATCAGTTCATGGTCCTAAGGGTCGTGGGATCAGGCCCCTCGTTGGGCTCCCTGATAGATGGAGAGCCTGCTTCTCCTTCTCCCTCTGCCTGCCACTCCTACTGCTTGTGTTCTCTAGCTCTCTCTCTCTCATAAATAAATAAATAAATAAATAAATAAATAAATAAATAATAAATCTCTTAAAATCTAAAAAAAAAAAATTAAAATTAAATATGGGAGGTAACTTTGTTTCTCAGAAGATAAACTAAAATTTACAATTTGAAAGTTAGAGCACTAAAACACATACCTCCAAGTAATGCAGGATTCTTAAAAGGAAAAGAGTTATTTGGTGTTTGCTTATAAGTTTGTTGATTTTATTTTATATATTCTTCCTCTATCAGGCTTTGGCCCTGAGACGATAGCAGGAACTCCCTCTGTACAAACCCCTTACCTGCTCATGGGAGTGTCACCCCAGTGATTTCAAGGATTCTGGTAGTATCAGCACACAGTGACAATTTAATTGAAAAAGCAAAGAGAAAATAAAAAGCTTGCTGATAACATTGTATTAGTAATCTATTGCTGTATAACAAATTACCCCAAAACCTAGCAGCTTGAAATGATAAACACTTATTATCTCACATAGTTTCTGTGGGTCAAGAATTGGCTCAGGATCTTTCATGAAGTGGCAGTCAAGATGTTGTCTAGGGTTTTGTCATGTAAAGGCTTGACCTGGGCTGGAGGAATTGCTTCCAAAGTGGCTCACTCATATGCCTAACAAGTTAGCCCTGGTTGTTGACAAGACCCCTTAGTTCCTTGCTATTTGGGCCTTTCTGTAGGGATGTTTGGGGGCCCTATCTCAAACAAGCTGCCTTACTCAAAAGCACGTAATATGAAAGAGATCACAAGTCATGTCCTTTACAACCTTGCCTCCAAGCTCACACACTGTCATTTCCCCATTATCATATTAGTGACACAGATTAGACTGGTCAGTATGGGAGTGAACTATGCAAGCTGTGAATATCAGGACACAGGGATTATTGGGGGCTATATTGGATAGTGGTTACCATATTCATTTTCTCCTCACAACCTATATAATTTCTTGATCCCTGGCTGGTTTTATTTATTAAATTCAAGAACTTTATAAGGTGAGTTCATATAAGATTCGGATCAACACAATTCCCATTGAGATATCTGTCAAATCAGATAAAAAGATTATTTTTAAAAATTCATAGTCACATTTAAATGGAAGGTAACAATAAATATTGTAATTTATTTAATATATTTAGTTTTCTCATTTTCCTTACGGTATGACTCATTTCATACCAAAAATAAATATCAAAAAGATATTGTCATTATGTAAATGTCCTTTTCTCAAATTTCTTATACTCTTTCTCACTCATAACATCTGATTATGGATCACACAATTAAGGGTAATAAAAAGGCAGTGTAAAAAAATTCTAACATTATGTAAATGCCAATGAAACAATCCTAGAGAAATCTTAAGAATAAACTCTAGTTCAAAAGACTAAATAAAGCCTCCAAGGCTTTAATTTCACATTCTAAGGTTAATTTTCAGATTTTCACATTGGCTTTTATATTAATTGTTTCAAATTTTGACAAACCTAATGGTCACAAAGCACTGGCTATCATTCGTCACACCATGCTTTCAGTCAACTATTTCCAACCATGGTAGAAAGACATAGTCTCTGCATTTGGGGATGTACAGTGTAACACAGGGAGACAGATATATAAGTAAATATATCTGAAATGCTCCCTAAACATGAACAAAGGTTTGAATATCACACTAACAAATACACAAATCTTGCTAGTTCCAAGTGCCACTTGTTCACATGGAAAATCTGGTCCTTTGAGAATCTTATTCCTCTGTTCTCACCAGCAACAAAATTTGTCTTTGAAACCTGTAGGCTTGCTGCTTGTATTTGAATATACATGGGTTCTTCTTGCCACAGGACCCTGCTGCCCTTAGCCATTCTACCCGGCTGGTCCTTAAGTGCTCTAAGTTCTATGCCTCTACTACCCTCTGTTCACTCAGAGCTCTCACTCCTCACAGATCTTAGTCCTCACTAAGGAACTTAGTTCTCACCTTGATCCAACCTCAATTCACCCTACTCCCCTTAATATCCCAACACCTCAGCAATCTCCTGTGAAGCATATGTCCGGGAGGGGGCACACTGCAAGGGGAGCTTGTATTATATTGTGTTGTTCTTATTTTTTAATTATTTTTTAAAGATTTTATTTATTTATTCATGAGAGACACAGAGAAAAAGGCAGAGACATAGGTAGAGGAAGAGGTAGGCTTTCTGCGGGGAGCTCAATGTGGACTCCATCCCAGGATCCCAGGATCATGACCTGAGCCCCAGGAGGATGCTTAACAGACTGAGCAACTCAGGAACTCCTTTAATCCATTTCAAATTAATTTTTGTTAGTAGTATAAGATAGGAGTCCAGTTTTACTCCTTTTCATATGAATACCTGGTTTTCCCAACACCATTTATTGAAGAGACTATCTTTCCCCATTGGGTATTCTTGGCACCCTTGTCAAAGATTAATTAACAGTATACATGAGTTTGTTTCTGGGCTTCCCACTGTGTTCCATTTATCTATGTATCTGCTTTTTTGCCAGTTCCATACTGTTTTGATCACAATAGTTCTAATACAGTTTGAAATCAGGAAGTGTGATGCCTCCAGCTTTGTTCTTCTTTCTCAAGATTTCTTTGGCTATTCTGGGTCTTTTGTGGTTCCATATGAATTTTAGGATTTTTTTTCTATTTTTGTGAAAAATGCCATTAGAATTTTTAAAGGAATTGCATCATCAGGGATATTGAATTATGATTTTTCTTTTCTTGTAATATCCTTGTCAGACTTTGGTATCAGGGTAATGCTGGCCTTGCAAAATGAGTTTGGAAGTGTACCCTCCTCTTCTATTTTTTGGAAGAGTTTGAGAAGGACTCCTATTAATTCCTCCTAAAATATTTTGTAGAATTCACTCATAAAGTCATCCGGTCCTGTGCTTTTCTTTGATGGGAGATTTTTGTTTGCTGATTCCATTTCCGTACTCGTTACTGATCTATTCAGATTTTCTATTTCATCATGATTCAGTCCTGATAGGTTGTATGTTTCTAGGAGTTTACCCATTTTTTTTTCTAGTTTAATCAATTTGTTGGCCTGTAATTGTTCAAAGTAGTTTCTTATAATCTTTAGTATTTGTGTTGTATCTGTGTTAATGACTTTTATTTCATTTATTATTTATTTATGAGTCATCTCTTTTTCTGTAGTTAGTGTAGCTAAAGATTTGCCAGTTTTATTTATCTTTTAAAATACAGCTTTTAGTTTTACAGATCTTTTCTATTTTCTTTCTAGTCTTTATTTATTATCTATTTATTTATTTCTGCTCTGATTTTTGTTATTCCTTTCCTTCTGCTAATTTTGGGTTTAGTTTGTTCTTTTTCTAATTCTTTGGAGTTAAAGTTATATTATTTATTTGAGATTTTTTTTCTTAATGTAGGCTATAAACTTTCCTCTTAGAACTATTTTGAGTATTGTTTTGTTTTGTTTTGTTTTGTTTTGCATCTCATGTTTTGGTATGGTGTGTTTCCATTTTCATTTGTCTCAAGATGTTTTTAATTTCTCTTTTGATTTCTTCTTTGATACATATGTTTTCAGTATTTTTTTAAATTTCCACATATACATGAATTTTCCAGTTTTCTTCCTGTTATTGATTTCTAATCTCATAATACTGTGATTGGAAAAGATACTTGATATGATTTCAATTTTTGAAATTTGTTAAGACTTCTTTTGTGACCTAACATGTGATCTTTCCCAGAAAATGTCCACTCTGCATTTGAGGAAAATGTATATTCTACCACAATTAGAAGAAATGTTCTTAATAATCCAATCAAGAAATGAGCAGAAGACATGAACATACATTTCTCCAAAGTAGACATACAAATGGCCAACAGACACATGAAAAAATGCTCAACATCACAAGGCATCAGGGAACTACAAATCAAAACCACAATGAGTTATCACTTCACACCAGTCAGATGACTAAACAAGTCAGGAAATGACAGATGTTGGTTAGGATGTGGGAACCCTTTGACCCTACTGGTAGGAATACAAGCTGGTGCAGCTACTCTGGATAACAGTATGAAGATTCTTCAAAAAGTTGAAAATAGAGCTACCTTATGACCCAGCAATTGCAATACTACTTATCCCAAAGATACAAATGTAGTGATCTGAAGGAGCACCTGCACCCCATTGTTTATAGCAGCAATGTCCACAATAGCCAAACTATGGAAAGAGCCCAGATGTTAAAAAGAGCCTTCGAAAGATGAATTGATAATGAAGATGTGATATATATATATATATTTTAAAGTCTTTTTAAAGCTTCACACACACACACACACACAATGAAATACTACTCAGCTATAAAAAATGAAACCTTGCCATTTGTAAAGACATGGATGGAACTAGAGGATATTATGCTAAGTGAAATAAGTCAATCTGTGAAAGATAATTACCATATGATCTCACTCAAACATGAATTTAAGAAACAGAACATTATAGGGGAAGATATACTTAGTCATCCCATGTTGTATAAGACAAGTACTAGCTTTTAAGAAGGTTCTATCATCTTGGGATGCTTGGGTGGCACAGTGGTTGAGCATGCTGCCTTTTTCTGAGGTCGTGATCTGGGGATCCTTGGATCAAATCCCGCATCAGTTTCCCTGCATTGAGCCTGCTTCTCCCTCTATCTATGTCTCTGCCTCTCTCTCTGTGTCTCACGAATAAATGAATAAAACCTTTAAAAAAGAGAGAAGATTCTATCATCTTTGCACATAGTGTTAGTGCCATACAGATCTCCATCTTATTGGAGATTTAAAAAAAGAAGAAGAAGAAATGTTCTTTATATGTCTTTTAGGTCCATTTGTTCTAAAATATAGTTCAAGTCTAATGTTTCCTTTTTGATTTTCTGTCTGGATGACCTATTTATTGTTGAAAGTGAAGTACTGAAGTTTACTATTATCGCATTGCATCAGTGTCTTTTTTTTTTTTTTTTTTTGTGCATTGGTGTCTTGTTCTACCTTCAGACCTGTTAATATTTGCTTAATGTATTTAGGTGCTTCAATGCTGCATGCATATATACTTAAAATTGTTATATCCTCTTAATGAATTGATGATCTTGAAGCTCCCTTTACCTTGATGATCTATTTGTCTCTTATTTCAGTTTTCAACTCAGTCCATTTTGTCTGAATATGTATAGCTACCCTTGGTCTCTTTTGGTTTCCTTTTGCATGGGATGTCTTTTCCTATCTCCTCACTTTGAGCCTACATATGACCTTATGGATTAAGTGAGTCTCTTGTTAGCAGTATACATTTGATTCTTATTTTCTATGCATTAAGCCATTCTATGTCTTTTGATTGGAGAATTTAATACATTTCCCTTTAAAGTTATTATTGATAAATTTTTAATAGCATTTTATTAATTGTTTTCTGGCTGGTTTATAGTTTCTTTATTTTCTTCCTCTTGATATTTGCCTTTGTGATATGATTATTTTCCATAGTGGTATTCTTTGATTTTTTCTCTTAATATTTTGTGTATCTACTATAGGTTTTTTGCTTTGTGGTTACACCGAGGCTTCTATAAAGCATCTTTTATTTGTGACAGTCCTTTTAAAACTTCATTTGCATACAAAAACATCACCTTTTACTCCCCCCCCCAACATATTTTATATTTTGGTGTCACAGTATAACTTTTTATGTTGTATATCCATTAGCAAATTATTCGAGCTACAATTACTTTTAAATTATTTTGTCATATAACCTTTATACTAGAGTTAAGTGATTTACATACTACTATGACAGTATTAGAGTATTCTGAATTTGACTATACACTTATCTTCACAGGTTTTCTACTTTCACGTTTTCATGTTACTAATTAGTATCAGTTCAATTTCTACTTGAATAATTCCCTTTAGCATTTCTAGTAAGGCAGATCAAGTGAACTTGATCAAGTGATGAACTCCCTCAGCTTTTTTTGTCTGGGAAGGTCTTTATCTCTCCTTCATTTTTGAAGGACAGCTTTGCAGGGTAAGGCATTCCTTGATGGCAGGTTTATTTTTTTTCTTTCAGCATTTTAAATATATCACCACACTTTCTGCTGTTTCTTTTGGGAAACTCTCTGACACCCTTATTGGGGTTCCCTATTATGTGATGAGTTTCTTTTTTCTTACTACTTTCAAAATTCTCTCCTTATCTTTGATTTTTAACCGTTTTATTATAATATGTCTCAGTGAAAACCTCTTTGGATTGAATCTAGTTAGAGATCATGTCCATATTTCTCCCTAGGTTTGGAAAGTTTTTAGCTATTATTTCTTTCATTAAGTCTTCTGCTTCTTCTTCTTCTCTCCTTTTAAGATTTTCTTGATTTGTAAGTTGTTTTTCTTCACAATGTCGTATATGTCACATAGGCTTTCTTCACTCTTTTTCATTTTTTTTTTAATTTTTGCCCTCTGTTTGGATAATTTCAAATGCTGTGTCTGTGAGTTCACAAGATTCTTTCTTCTGCTCAGTCAAGTTTAATGTTGACACTCTCTATTGGCACTCTCTATTGACACTTTTAAAATTCCATTCATTATATTCTTCAGCTTCAGAGTTCATGTTTGGTTCTTTTTTTATTCCCATCTCTCTGAGAACTTCTCATTTTGTTCAGGTATTATTTCCTGATTTGTTAAGTTTTCTATTTGTGTTCTCTTGTAGCTCACTGAGCTTCCTTAAAATTATTATTCTTAATTTTTTGTCAGATAGTTTGTAGATCTCCATTTCTTTGGTGTCAGTTGCTGAAAAAAATATTGTATTCTTTTAGTTGTGTCATGGGTCTTCATTTTGATGTTCCTTTAAGTCTTGCATTGCTGTCTTCACATTTTTTAAAAAGATTATTTATTTATTTATTCATCAGAGACACACAGAGAGAGAGAGAGGCAGAGACACAGGCAGAGGGAGAAGCAGGCTCCATACAGGGAACCTGACGTGGGACTCAATCCCAGGTCTCCAGGATCACACCCTGGGCCAAAGGCAGGTGCTAAGCTGCTGAGCCACCCAGAGATTCCCCTGTTGTCTTCACATATAAAGACACTTCCTCCAGTCTTTAGTGACTACTTTCAGGAGAGCTATACTATCACCAGTCAGCCTAGCTAGGAATTCTGAGGCTTTCTCAGACCCTTTCTATGGATACACCTACTCTACACTTTTTGTTCCCTCTTACAGAGGATGTCATAAGATTATATGCCTTCTCTCAATCTTGCAGTGCCAGACCAAGTGCTGAGAACCTCCTATTTACTTTCACTAAAGGGTGTCCTAAAATGTTCAAGTCTGTATACTTTCTCCTAATCCAGCAGAGTCAGGTTTACTTTCTGCACATGTGTACTAGCTATCTGCAAAGGGGTGCACACAGGCAGTCAGCCACAAGGATGGGTGAGAAAGACCCACAGAGCATTGGGTATGCTCATGAGCCAGCTGGGGGCATCTGCATGCAAGATGTGCCCTGCAGCTCATGGGTGGTCTTACTGATATGTTCCACAAAGTAGTTAGTTAGATATATATCCCTTTGATGGATTCTGAGCTCTGGATGCTATGCTCCTAGCATCTCCTAAGCTTCTTGGGCATGTATATTACCTTAGTATTCTGGGTTGGGTAAGAAAAATGTGGACCTTTTTGGCAATATTCTGCAAGCTGCAGAAGCCAAGCACTCACTCACCATGCTCTCGCTTTCTCCCATGGGAGAAATCTCAGGATGAGGAGTTGTCTCTTGGCAATGAGTTGTGCCATCTTGAAGGAGGAATGATGTGGATAAAGTGAAACTGTTCTTCTAACTCTTTTCAAGGCATCTATTCTTGGATTTTTTTTTCTACAACAGTATGCTGGAACTCTCAGATTGTCACAAAGGTTTTCTCACTTGTGGGTAGTTATCCAAATCAATGCTCTATGGGAGATGACATTAGAAAACTCCTATTCCACCATGTTGCTGACATTACTTCCTACCAATTCTTAATGTCACAGGAGTATTGTGAGGAAAAAATTCTTTAAGAAGATTAAAATTATCTGTAAACAACTGAATCTATACAGATATTAATAAGTAATAATAGGCCTAAAAACTCAAGGAAATGGTAAGACCTATCATAAAAACACATTGAATTATTTCTCCCCTTTCACCCTTGGATCTGAAACACAAAGGTGTGATTACATATGGGAAGGCTACGCTGTGAGTCAAAGAGAAGAGTCTAGTGGGTAATAGTGTCATAGTCAACCTAGCACTGGGAATTTTCAAAGCTCCTAAAAAGTAATACATCATTTAATCCATTATCATTCTTCCCATTTTATAGATGAGAAAACTGTGGGAAATCTGGGTGGCTCCGTGGTTGAGCGTCTGCCTTTGGCTCAAAGCATGATCCTGGAGTCCCAGATTGAGTCCCGCATCAGGCTCCCTGCAGGGAACCTGCTTCTCCCTCTGCCTATGTCTCTGCCTCTCTCTGTGTCTCTCATGAATAAATAAATAACATCTTTAAAAAAAATAGATGAGAAAACTGGGCAAAGAGTACTTAAACAACCTGCTCAAGATGACCTAGCTAGTAAGAATCAGGCTGCTAGAATTTGAACTCTTTTTTTTTTTTTTTTTTTTAGAATTTGAACTCTTAACCCACATACAAAGTTGCTTCTAGAACAGCCAGAAGTAGGCCAGAGATAAGCATAAAGGACCAAACACCTTAGTTTCTTTTTAAAGATCCCTTTCAATTGACCCTTTTTCTTAAAATACCCTTGAGTGCTTGGGATACAAATAGAATCTGCTTACCTGACAAGCTTTCGTGTAAGAGGAGAAGGTAGGCTTGACAGTAATCCTATAGTAGTAATTAGATCAGAAGAGTTTCCTTTGTTTTTCATAATCTGCTAATTTGCCCTAGTATAGATAACTGAGTCAACCATTCTCATTTTCCTGAATTTCTTTAAAACATCCTATGGGTTGTTTTCAAACAGAAAAGAAAATTCAATATTGAAAAATAAACTATTCTTTCTCCTACTTAAAAAGCAAAGGCCTAGAGTATAGTTAGAGGGAAATGAAAACTGTGAAATCATGCTTATTGTTTGAACAGCCATTCCAATTAAAAAGCACCCTGAGATTGGTGCATGTCTGGCCGTCACACACAGCAGACATCAAGAGTTCTGCTGGAAGCACATGTAGAATCATTTTGGCAAGGCCCCTCTGCAGCCAAATGATCAATAGGCATCCCTCACCCTTTTCAGAATACAGCAGGAATTGAACACACTAAAAAACAGGAATACTCCTCACCAAGATCACATTAACCCAAACCACAGCAGTGCCAATGCCAGCGCCTGGGAAGGTAGCCCTCCCAAGGGCACATCAAGCTATGGGCAATGTAGTAGGGACATTTTAAATTGCTTCAGCTACAATCCAGGCAAGTATTTCAGGAGCTGCCAGCACAGTCATTTTCTCTACTTTTCAGAGATCCTTTCTTTATATGGCTCAGTGGGTCATCAGGCACATTTCATACCCAGGTATAAACAAAAGGAGCTAATCTATAAAAGAAGGATAGACTTCACAAAAAGCCCAGCTTTACATCAAAGCTTAGTCCTCAGGTAAAGGACTAAATCAGAACCTTTCAAGTAAAACTAATATATGAACTCTTAGTTAATAGAAACTCAAAATTGAAAAAAAAAATCTGGAAAAAATCAAAAGTTAAATACAAAGAGTACAGATCAGAAATAAGAAGAGGCTATAGGGCCACTCATAAATATAAGACATGATCTAGTAGCTTTTTCACATTAAGAAAGGATTAAACATTGCATTCTCCCAAAATGTGGAGAGAATAACATTTCCCTACTTCCATTTACTGTCCTGTTCTTTTTCCCTCCTCATTCCACATATTATCTGTAAGCTAGCAGACCCATTGATTACAAACTGCAATCATGTTCTGCCTTCATGGTGTTTAGTAGCTTCTACATTCACTTACTAAGGGCTTGAAATATACCAACACCACCGAACTTGAAAAATGTTTAAAACCTACAAGACCATGGTGGGAAGAGAGAGAAGTCTATATTTCTAATTGTTCCAGGACAGATGGGATCAGCACATATTTGCCAAATTCCCTATGATTTGTCTGCTCATCTTATTTTTTTTTAAAGATTTTATTTATTTATTCATGAGAGACACACACAGAGAGAGGCAGAGACACAGGCAAAGGGAGAAGCAGGCTCCATGCAGGGAGCCCAACGTAGGACTCGATCCCGAGTCTCCAGGATCATGCCCTGGGCTGAAGGCGGCGCTAAGCCGCTGAGCCACCGGGCTGCCCTGTCTGCTTACCTTTTATACCTACTTCACAATGCCCCATTAGGTTAGTGTAATATTTTGAAATATTGATCTACAGGGTTTTTTTCTACCTGCACTTTCCCCCTCTCTTTTCCCTTAATTCAAGTAAGCAACAAACTGTGCTCCTTGCTCAAATTAAATATGGAAAAAGGAGAAAAGTAGCCTCCAATCTTCCTATTTTTTTCAAAGCCTAAGATTTAGAGCTCTATAGAGGAGGTTAAAAGATTAGCATTTTCAAAAAATGACATTGTATTAGCCAGAAACATGAAGGGAAAGATATTTCCCCCAGAAAAAAAATGAAGAGGGCAGATTTCTCCTGGATGGAAAGAAGATAGAGACAGAGACAGAGTTATGTGGGTCTGCAGAGCCCAGAAGAGTTTGCTCTGTTTGTCAGCAGAACCACTGGGATAAGCAACAAAGCCACAGAGAGAAAATAGCTTGTGCAGTAGAAAGGCAGACAGGACCACAGGCAGTCTTGCAAAAGATTTTGAAGGCTCAAGTGAACTTCTGGACTAACAAATCCTAAGAAAAGGATGATAAATATCTTATCAGCCAGCTGTGTGAGAAAACACAAGAATTACAGAGGTTCACCCCTCCTCCCATCCTCTGTGACTTGGCTGGCCCTATGGCAAACACTGGAGGACTTTCTCACTAACCTGAGTTAAAGTTCTACTTTCTTTCCTCCTGCATGAGACACTGTCTGTACCTATAAATACTCTAACTCTGCGATTGAGTCTTGAAGAAACCAAAGCCAAGAAGGGAAATATTTGGCATGCATCACTCTGCTGGTTGGCCTGTTGCATTCATCCCGTGGGACAATAACCATAAAAGAGCACATTATGCATTTGACTCCTTGGAAGAAAAAAATGGGAAATACAGAAAAAATAAAAGATATATATATCTCGGAATATAATCTCAGCCATGTTCTTTTCTAAATAAATATTTTATGTCCTTACAAATGAAATATGCTCCACATAAATGCTATTTCTGTCAGTTCTAGTACTCCCAGCCTCTAATTTCTAGACCCTCAACATCTGGAGTAAAGGGATATCTGTTCTAGGATTCCTAAGGATCAGACAGGTAGGAAACCTAATGTGACAAGTTCTCTACTGTGTATGTGTATATGTGTGATACCCCCTATCCTCATTGGAGATTCTTCTCCCCATCACCACTGATTCCATACAGCAGAGAAACAGAGAGCTCGGCCATAGGGTAAAAGAAGACTTGTCCCTCTCGTGAATTTAGAAAAAATGAGTGCTAAGCAGCTCTCTTTGGCAAAATACCTCATCAGATTGGTCAGGGCAGGTGGGATCCAACTCACATCCCTTCTTCTTGTGCAAAGCCATCAACATTCCCTAGTTTCACCTTGTCTCTGTGATGAAGTAGAATGGCAATAAACGAATGAAGAAAGTCCTCCCCTACTTGCTTACCACCCTACTCAGGAAGCCAGAGTTCCTTAGAGTTCTAAAAGAATCTCTTTGGGTGCCAGGGGAGCAAATTCCTAATTGACTAGGATTTTTCTATTCTTTTTCACTTCATTGTTCAAAGCATGCCTATTTCTTCAAGGTATTATAGCAATCACTAAAAATTTCAGGAAACAATATCTGCCTTCCTTAAAAAAAGAACTCATTTTCTCAAAATCTCATAACAAATTTATGCAACTATTTGTACGGTTAACATTAAATTAATCCATTATTAAGTTGAAAAGGGCGAGACATCAGAATATAATCAATGTTCCAGCTCAGATACTTGGTTGTTATTAATTTCTCTGATAATAAAAGAAAAGTATTTTAAGTGATAGCCCTCAATTGCCAGATAATTTCTTTTTTTTAAATTTTTTATTTATTTATGACAGTCACACAGAGAGAGAGAGAGAGGCAGAGACACAGGCAGAGGGAGAAGCAGGCTCCATGCACCGGGAGCCCGACGTGGGATTTGATCCCGGGTCTCCAGGATCGCGCCCTGGGCCAAAGGCAGGCACCAAACCGCTGCGCCACCCAGGGATCCCCAATTGCCAGATAGTTTCAAACCAACATTTTAAGGTCAGAAAAAATCTGACTTGATGTTGAAACTTAAAGAGGAAAAAAAGAAAAAGGAAAATCTTCTTTACATATTCCCCAACCTCCTCTCCCCAAGATTCTACTTTAATTGCAAACACTGCTGTGAGACTATCAATTGCAGACTTTCTTTCTCAACCAAAAATACTTTTAAGCTGAAGTAAAGTTAACTCAAGAGGGGGGGTTGGGGAAGGTTAAAAACATTTACTCTAATATTAAGAATCATGTTTAGAACATACTTTCAAAAGAACTCCTACTCTAAACTCACTTATATCAAGCAGCAACAAAAAAAGTTTTACTTTGAAGTGCTACGGGCAAAATGCTTCCTCTCGTGTGATCTTCCTTGTATATATGCACACATATCCTGCCTTATACCAGCAAGGGTATGAAACATTTAGCAAAAATTCATACAATACCACAAAATATGAGAAAACCAAACTTTAAAACACGAATAAATTAGGAGGGAAAAAGAAACACGCAAATAAGGAAGGGATGGGAGCCCCTGGGTGGCTCAGTCGGTTAAGCATCCTACCCTTGATTTCAGCTCAGGTCATGATCTCAGGGTTGTGAGGTCAAGCACTACATCAGGCTTTGAGCTGGTCATGGAGCCTACTTAAGATTTTCTCTCTCTCTCTCTCTGCCCCTCCCCACTTGCCTCTCTCTCCCTCTTTAAAAAAAAAAAAAAAGAGAAAGAAAGAAAGAAGAAAGAAGAAAAGAGAGAAAGAAAGAAAAGAAAGAAAGAAAGAAAGAAAGAAAGAAAGAAAGAAAGAAAGAGAGAAAGAAAGAAAGGAAGGAAGAAAGAAAGAAAGGAAGGAAGAAAGAAAGAAAGAAAGAAAGAAAGAAAGAAAGAAAGAGAAAGAAAGAAAGAAAGATAAGATGAACTCATGAATGAGATTAGCCAAAAACAAAAAGAAGGAGGGGAGGGAGGGAGGGAGGAAGGGAGGAAGGAAGGTAGAGAAGAAAGAAGGAAGGAAGAAGTTTGATATCTATTTACTTGTCAGAGGTGAGTCAAAAATTGGGAATAATATCAATCATACCAGGAAGGAAAGCATCAACAATAATGTGTTTCTCAGTGTCCATAATATAAAATCCACCAATTCCTTAAGAGAAGCACAACTCTTCCTGATACAAAGAACAAAGCAATATTTTTCATGTGGATCTGAAAGGAAGTAAGTAGCATGAGATAGTAAACTTCACCCTCCATAGCACCCTTATAGAAAGTGTGACAATGTGTCTCATAGGACTATTTCTTTTTACACTCTCAAAGTAGTCGAGTGATGTAATGTCAAAGTGCAAGGTGGCAAAGCAGTTCTACAGTAGAGATCAGAAATGGGGTGAGGTTCCAGTTCTCTGCTTACCTGGTATGAACTAACAGTCAAATTTTTAAATGGACTGAAAATCCTCTGAGCACACCGGCATGTATGTTCTTTTAACCAAATTATCAGTAAGGACTGAACAATGGTGAGCCCCACTTTCATGTACTAGATTGTTATTATTCCAGGTTGCAAGGCTAAGTGCAGCTCTCTATGTTTTAACAGCTGGCTAAGCCAGAAGTAAGTTGTCATCTTCTTATGAAATTGAGGTGCCCAGAGAGAACTCGACTCAGACAATGACAGTTCTGCACAGTGGTGGACAAATGAGTGGCTAAATGCCCCCTCTTAAGCAGTGCTGCTTAAAACCACCTTTGTTTCAACCAGCAGCACTGGAGTCTATGATGGTATCATGACCTACTCATCCTAGAGCAATATTAAACTCTTAAAAATGCTTAATTCTCTTAGAAATATAAAGACACACACACACACACACAAAAATAACATTGCTCCCAACCTATAAAAATTAAGAATTTGACACATTTCATATAAAAACTCTTAGTGGACATCAGGATTACAATATTCATGACTCACTATAGTGAATTTGCCAGATGAACTTAATTAATTAAGGATTACTCTACAAAGGAGTACTCTACAAAGCCTGCTCTGAACCCAAATGACAGGAATATTTTTATGTACTCCAACAGTACCTGTGCTTACCCTATCACAGCATTTATTACCCTGTACTGTAATTTCCCACTTACTCCTTGCATCACTTAGGATGCAATTTACTTGAAGAAACAGAGAATCTAACTAACAGTGATTCAAATAATTAAAAATTTATTTTTCTCATGTAATAATAAGTCTAGAGATAAGAGACTGCTAGCACTGGTTTAATTTCATGATGTCTCTAGGATTCTCCTGGTTTTTCCTTCCTGGTTACCAGGTATCTGATAAAGCTTCATATTTACTTTTAAGACAGAAGAAGGTAGTAAAAGAGAAGAGAGGGAGTAGTGCCATCAGTGCCACTTCATTTACCTGGACAACAAAAGTGTTTCTAGGCTAAAAACAAAAAATCCCTCCCAGAAAATTAATTTTAACTTATGTTTCACTGGCTAGAATTGAGTTACATGGCCAGTGCTAACTCCAGGGAAGGTGGGGAAAGTAAGCAATGGCATAGCCATGAAGTCTAAAGCCTAGACTCTAGGTAAAAACCCTAGATAAATAAATAAATAAGTAAATAAATAAATAAATAAATAAATAAATAAACCTTAAACTGATCATGATACACATTTAGAACTGAGTACAGGGTAAGGAAGAAGTCTAAAATAAGTATAAGGAACAGAATTAAAAGACTAGCCATGCTTATTTCCTGAGTTAGATGTAATCTTCTTGAGGATAGAGAAGGATATCTGAGGATATAGGATATCTGTTTCATTGTTCTGTTTTACAAAACCTGGCACAGTGCCTGGCACACAGGAAACATCTAGTGAGTGAGTGTTGAGTTAATGAAAGAAAGAAAGAAGAAATAAATGAAAAAAATGAATGAAATATTAACTTCCCAGTTGTTCATCACCAAAATTTGCACTTGCATAAGAATACAGATACAAACACACATACACATTTACTTTGAACACTCTTGCATTCAGAGTGTGTTGTATTCTATTTTCTATTTTATTCCCATTAGACACTCAGGAAATGCCATTCCTGATGATTATGACAAAGTCTCTATAAAACACTTTTCTGTGGAAATTCACAGGGCTAAAATAAAAATGTAGTAAAAATGTTAAAAATAAGTAGATTATTTTCATTGGTTCCATAAAAACACAAAAGCTAGTCCATTGGACATGACACTATAGGAAACTTGTTCCTCTAAACCCAAAGAAGTATATACATATGATCAGTAAGTTTCGTGTAACCCATCCTTGCAAACTTAATACTCTTATTAAGGTGCTTGGGGAAAACTCCAAGCAGAAGAATCATCATTTCCTTCTGAAAAAAAGAAAAAAAAAAGTGTGACTATGAGACACATAATTTGTGGAAGCAATCAATGAAATGTAAGCTTTATATTGGATTTAAACAAGAACTTGCATAGAAGTTAAAGGAGTATTCTTTATGGATTTAATTAAAATGCTGCATATGAGACCTTTCTAATCTTACTGTGCTGCAACTGTATTAAGATGCTCACATCAAAATATTTACATTTAAATATTTTATAATGCTACACTTTAAAATATTAATGATGCCACAAGTAATCCATGACATTTCTATAGCCTTTTCTGTAGTAAGTTCATAAGAAAACAGCAGAGTCTAACCATGTTATCCCTAGTCAGCTATTTGAAATTCAGCTTAGCAAATACACCAGCTTACCCATATCTACAATTCCAATGAAAGCTCCTCAGAGAACTTAACTTCTCACTATTATAAATTGTTCTTATTCTGTTCTAGATAGTGGCACTGAGAGAAGAAAAAGAACTGTTCTTGTATCATTAAGTGCCACTGCTGAGTTTAAATACGCTATTTTCTAGAAAGACAGATTTATTGAAAGGTTTCATTTAAAATGTGAGAAAGGCAATGGTAAAACATAACAAGTGAACAAGTCAGTGTTATTTCATGTGTTCAACAGTGAAGAGATCTTTACAGAAACCTAAGAGCTATTTGGAAACACGTCGTTTTGCTAAATATTGCATTTGTACCTGGCAAAGCCTTTGTACTCTTAAGATTCATTTCTTAATATTTTCTCCTTGAAAGCAACATAGAACTGCCATCTCTCTGTAGTCATGGATATATCTTTTTTATTAAGTTGTCTTTTTGTTGTCACTGGCCAAAAAAGGCAAATGAGGAAGACATGATTCAAACTTTCATCTCTATAAACAAATCAAGCACAAGTTTGCTGTGATAATAAATATAGTGTAGATAATAAATGTTGGCAGCATCATCTTGAAATATGAAAGGTGATTACTCCATTTTTTGTTCCTTAGAGGAAGCTAATTATTAGGGCTAATCGTAAAGGAAGTTAATGATTAGAGGAACAGCAGCCAGGTGACAGGGACTCAACAAAACCTGCCAACTCCAGCATATATTTGCTAAGGGATTTCAGATGCATCTGGCTATCAATTTTTTCTACTGTAAAAGAGAGCACCATATCATTTGCACAATATTTTAAGAAGTTCAAAACACATTGTTCTGTCTTCACGTGTTGGTATTATAAAGGGTTAAAATAGTGATAGTCTTGGAATTGGGGTTGAGATAGGAAATAGCTGGGAAAGTATAAATAATCCCTTTTGGCAGAGGATTCTCCAATTTGCGAATAAAGACCATATAAAATACTAATGACCTACTCAGAGGTATAAAACATAACTAAAATCTTTTCTGAACAATTAATACCAGTGATAGAGCAGTGAGTTAATATCTTTCCTATTTTTCTGGGTCAGTTCTCAAATGCTGTTTATAACTTCTTAGCCCTTATAATGCTTTTGTCTATAGCCTCAAGTTTTCTCTCTTACTCTTCCTGAAAAAAAATATAAGTTTCTTAAAGATAACTTCTGTTTCTCTTCTTGTAATTCAAAATTTTTAGCTAACCACCCTGATGATATCAGAGTTTGTTGTGCACATGTTCCTTCTTATAGAAGGAAATGTCTACTAAACTGCTTTAAAATACATTTAATCTATATTTATTAGTAGTAGGAGTTTTGTGGGGGGTTTTGAAAACATTTATATCATCCAAAAAATTGGAAAGATAGCCTGAATTTTTAAATCATATAATAAAATTATAAGATAAGGTCAGATCCATCAATACAATAAAGCTCAAACATGTTATTTTATCCCCATTCCAGCTTTATTTATTAAGCCTTCACAATAGAAGACATCCCAGAAAACATGCATGACTTTCTTCTCTATATCTCAGAAATTTGCATCTAAAGCCCAATGTCCCACAGCAATCACCCTCCAAGCATGAAAGCAGATTGCCTGAAATAACTGGACAGGTTAGCTGGATCAGTCTGAATGTTTCTAGACAGCTGAATGACATTTCACTTAGCTTTAGTACTGAGGGCCCAAATTTAATGAATAAAGAGCCTTCAAGACAACAGGCACATTTCATTCTTTTCTCTCTAGAGCAAAGTAATTTAATTCAAGAAGTATTAACAAAAATAGACCGTTATAAATGCTGAGGAGAACTTTAGTGAAGAAGAAAACTTCCTATCTTCAGGCAGCTTACAATTGAGCTGTATGGAGAAAACATAGCTATTCATGACATTCCCAAAAAACAAATGTAAATGTGGTAGGCAGAATTTTAAGATGGCTCCATAATCTCCAGCTCTTCTTGTTACTCTTGTTATTACATTACATAGCATGGCAAAAGGGATTTTGCAGCTATAATTAAAGTTACTAATCAATTGACTTTAAAATAGATTATCTAAGTGAACCTAATATAAGATATAATCATATAAGTCCTTTTTAATAGCAGAAAAGAGTTTTCTCCAGGTAGTTCCAGAAGAGGAGGTCAGAAAGAGTCAAAGAATAAAGAAGGATTTGACAGGCCATTCCTGGCTTTGAGATGGAGAAAGCCATGCAGTAAGGAATGCAAGCATCCAGTAGATGAGAGAAGCTTCCTGCTGATAGCCAACAAGGAAACAGGAAACTCAGTCCTACAACCCCAAGAAACTAAATTCTGCCAATAACTGCATGAGCTTGGAAATAGATTACTCACCAAAGTCTCCAGTTAAAAGCTCAGACTATCTGACATATTGATTTCAGATTTGTGAAGCCTTAATCAAAGAATGCAGTTGAGCCCATCTGGACTTCTCATCTACAGAACTGTTAGATAATAAATGGGTATTCTTTTAAGCTGCTAAGTAATCTTTCAATGATTTGTTACACAGCAATAGAAAGTAAATATAATACTATACTGTCAAATGGGCAAATATGGGAAGTATATGAAAACTTAAATGAAGGAAAGATTAATGTGGCTGAAATGAACAATCTCCTCTCCTTGTTTTCTACAAGTATTATGCTTATTCCTACACCTAGGACCTTTTCACATTCTATACATCTTGCTACTTGTGGCTTTCACTTTGTTAACCATATATCCACAGAAGACCTACCTCTTCATTGAAGCCTTCTCTAACATCTCTAGTCTATAATAATATGTCTTATCAATGAACTACCATTGAATTCATAATTATTTCTGAAGAATTTCCCACTGATCTCATTGTTTCATGCTTTGTCCTCTCTCAGTACCAAGCTTAGAAGCTCAATTCTTTTCTGTGTCCCCAAATAATCAAATAAATTGTTATTAAGTACTTAACTAAAAATACGCCCTGGCTACTCAGTAGAGAAAGTCTTGAATAAATTTCATGGATTTTTATATTCATCTTAAATCAAATCACAACTATTTCTTTTTTTCTTTCATACTCATTGCTAAAAACTTCAGCTTACCTCCTTCTGAATCACAGTTAAAAATAGCTCTGCATGAGCAGCTTTATGTACTCAATGCTGACCACATATTCAATTACACTGAAGACACAGGATGGTAAAACGCCCTTGCTGTAAAAACTTGCATACTCAGTTGATTCATATCAAGAGTTGAACTACATCAGGGTGCTATTTTTAGCATTGCTACAATTACTTCTTGAGAAATTATTTCAGGGGCCTCATCTACTTCTCAGAACATGACTAATGTATAAATATTAACTTTATATTCTGTTGATATGCTGCTGCTGGTTGGGCAACAACCAGTTTACTTATGGTCATCTGAAACCATTGTATCAGGCTAAAAAAACCTTTTTCCTCTCTCTCTGTTGCAGTTCTGTCCTCAATTGATTGTTTTGTTTTCTCCTTTCAGTTCTTCCCAAAATAAATTTCTGAAGAAAAACAATTGTCTCCAAAAAGTGGTTGTTGCTAAAAAGCAGAGAATATTTCAAAAACAATTAATATTCTTCAAAAATTCTTCAGAAACACAGATTTAGGGGCACCTGGGTGGCTCTGTTGATTAAGCACCTGCCTTCAGCTCAGGTCCTGATCCCAGGGCCCTGGGATCAAGCCATCTAGAACTCCCTGTTCAGCGGGGAGTCTGTTTCTCCCTCTTCCTCGGCCTCTCCCCTCTGCTCATGCTCTCTCTCTCTTTCTCAAATATAAATAAATAAAATCTTTTTTTAAAAAAGAAATTTCAAGTTATACAACATCAATATGAACCCTCTCAAAAACGTGTGCCTTGAGGGGTACCTGGGTGGCTCAGTCTGTTAAGCATCTACCTCACACTCAGGTCATGATCCCTGGGGGGGTCCTGGGATTGACACCCCCCTCATTGGGATCCCTGCTCAGCAGGGAGTCTGCTTCTCCTTCTCCCTCTGCTGCTCCCCCTGCTTGTACCCTCTTTCTCTCAGATAAATAAATAAAATATTTTCTAAAAAGTGTGCCTCAAAAGACTCCTCTCCCAAAAAGCCTTTTTAAAGCACTTTTCCCTTTTGTTTTTTTTCCCCACTCTCCACTATCCCTTCTAGGAAGTTAATGTTACTCTAAAAGAGTTTGAAGTAATTGCTATATTTATAAAGACAAGTCACTAAGAACAATCAAAAAGAATGGTGATTTCAGTCAATTTTACAGAAGAAAGCCATAGATCACATTCAGAAGATTTAGGCTTTAGTTCAGTTCTTCCATTTACAGATAACACTATATTTTTTTTTCCTTCCTGATCCCCAAATACTACTAGAAAACACAGGTAAACATATCTACCCAGAAGAGATCATGGGATGACAGAGAGAATCAAATTATGCCAAATATATTACATTTATTTTAAAAGCAGCATAGTGCTTTTTGGTCAATGTACCTAATTATTGGTAAATAGAGATTATAAATTATATACTATATGCGTAAGTAACAATGTCTCAAATTCTTATATTTCCCATAAAGTCCAAACCAAAACTGATTTCAATTCAGTAAACATTGATTGCCTGACTAAATGTAAAACATCTGCCTCAATATGATTAGTCTAATATAAAAACCTACTTCTCAATATAAAAATCTATTATAATTAATTATGCATTATTATGAATGCTAATTAGCATTCAATTACTAGGATAAGTGTTTCACATTCATTATGTCCTTTAAACCTCACAACCACAACTCTGTAAGGTACAAACCATTATTCCCTTTCTACAGATGAGGCAGCCAACGTTCAGAGAACAGGTTCAGAAAATACAAGAGAACTGTCAAAGGTACACAGGTAATAGGTAGAGAGACTGGGACTCACGCATACTTTGTGGTCTCCAAAATCCTACAATTTACTATTTCACATACATTAGAGTACAATAAAGGATAGTAAATAACAAAATCAAGTGATGCAATACCTTTTATAAGTACAATGGATCAGAAAAGAGGCCTGGACTAAAAGAGGAAGGCTTTGTGGAAGCAATGATGTTGAGCTGGAATATGAGGTGTGACTTCTAGATTGGTGACTATTCCATACATAGCACTGAGGCAGACAATCCACAGAATGAATACCTAACAAATACCTACTGAATAAATAAAACAAAAGTGATTTCCCCAGGGCTGGTATAGGGCATTTAGTTTTGTAGTCTGCTTTCTAAGTTCATTATTTTTATCTATTCCTTAATTGATAAACTTTCTTCTTCCCTAATTTATCTTCCCTGCTTAATATTTAGTTTTCATCATCTAGACACACAGAAGAATAAGATACTCTTGAGTTCCTATTGATGCTGTCATCACTCTGAGCCATGTTCATATTGAGACAATCAGTCATATAAAAACTCTATAAACAAAGATTTAGTTCCTGATTTCCAAAAGACTCAGAATATGCAAAAGGATTTACTCTAAAGGGATATTTTCAAAACAAGGCTTTTGTAAATAATAAAGACAAATTTCCATCTGGGGAAATGACCAATAATTAGCTTTTTAATGATGACTATTGTGGTCTTCCATCTGGCAAGCTATTTATTTTTGCCTTTTAAATTGAACTAAAAATCCATTGGGCAAGATTTTATTTCCCTATTTTGTATTTCTAGATTTCATTCAGTGTATTATTGCAGATATCATGCAAAATGACAGCTCTGTATTTTAATCTCTGCTAAATATTGAAACTGGACAATTAAAATGGGTAAAGCCATTTCTTTCTCTAGTTCTTCCAAAACTACTCTTCTGTATCAGCCTAGACTCTTCATTTTGTAAGTAATGGGAAACCCAATTCAAACTGACTTAAACAATAAAGAGGATTTATTGATTCATGTAACTGGAAGGTTCAGAGAAATGGAAGACTTCAGTGTTGGTTTGATTCAGCAGCTCAACAGTGCCATCAAGGACTTGGTTTCTTTCCCTCTTCCCTCTGCTTTTCTTTTAATCACCACCAGCTTGGGCAGCCCAGGTGGCTCAGCGGCTTAGTGCCGCCTTCAGCCCAGGGCCTGATCCTGGAGACCCAGGATGGAGTCCCACATCAGGCATCCCTGCATTGAGCCTGCTTCTCCCACTGCCTGTGTCTCTGTTTCTCTCTCTCTCTCTCTCTCTTTCTGAGTCTCTCATGAATAAATAAATAAAATCTTGAAAAAAAAAAGCACCACCAGCCAAAGTCTTTCTTCTCTAGTGTGACAAAAAACAAAAAAAAAAATTCCTTCATCATTTTCACATACTCAAATCATACTGTCCAGAAGGAAAGAAAGTACTGATCAGCTCCCAGCAAACTTCTCTTCACATTTCCTAGCCCAAGTTAGGTCATGGTCCTTTCGTAAGCCATTGGAGAAAGCACTGACTGATTTGTTTAGACTGTTTTCTGAACCTAGGGGCAAACCTAGGATGTGATTAACCTGTTAGGATTAAAAGAATTAGGATCCACCCTTAGTATTGTGGGTGTTATCCCACCCCTAACCACAAGACTACTACAAAATGGGAAAAGAAAAATGGGATAGCAAGAACACATTGTAATATCCACTAACCAATCCTGCAATATCCACTAACCAATCCTGATAGCAAGAACACAATTGCAATATCCACTAACCAATCCAATCCTTCCTTAATCCACAAAATATCCCAGGACTTTTTTTCTAGCAATCACTCCCCTGATTCCTCACTCATACTGTATGCAATAAGCAGAGAAGTCAGTCTTCAAACTGTGTGCAATAAGCAGACAGAGAAGTCAGTCTTCAAACTGTGAATCAAAGTTAAAGAAAGAAAGGTACTACAAGTGCTTAATATACTGGTTTATCAAAACACAGATTCCTGGGCTCATCCTCTGGCATGCTATAACAAGGTATTCCAAAAAGGGATACACATGTACTGAGAGAGTTCAAACAAGCAGCTCCACATTTTTTACCACAACAGCTTTTCAGGACCCTGTGGGCACACTTTGCTCAATGGCAGGTACCTGGGCACCAGCATATAATTTCACCTTCTTCATAAACTGCTGGTAACTTTCCTCCATGTCGTGCCAACCTGCCCAGCAATGTGCTTAGTGGAGGACTGTGACTCTACTGATTTAAATATTAATTAGTATAGCTAAATGATTTGGCTCAATCCCTCAAGGGAATTTTTTCCAAAGAAGAAAAATTAATAATAATACATATATAAAATGGATTTTGCCACCTAAGGAAAAAAAATGCATTAAAAGCCTTCACTGAAAACAAAAGACCTGTAAAGGAAGAGAACAAAGCAAATGTCTACATAAGAGCAGAATATGGTTTAGTTTGAGCAATACATTTTGAAAAGAAAAAAATCATCAAGATAAGCAGTCATCTGTTCACAAACCATGATGGACATTCCACTAAATTTCCTTTTATCTTTGTTTATGTGACAACTCTTATTATCATGTTCAAATGGACTTCTGTATTCTGAACCTTGAATTAGAAATGATACATATAGCAAAGTTTTGTAAAATTCATCAGTCGGAAATGAAAGCTTTTTAAATCTCATTTAAACATGGTTTGTATGTCTAATAAACAAAATACATTCTCTAATTTAAACTCAAAGAAACTTTAATTAATTTAAACGCCACCTTGATTACCTCTAGTATTGATCCAGTGGAAGAATTTACTAACATGCCGAAATAGTTGAATGCCAGTGTCTTTGCTTTTTCCTTATTTAGCACACAATAAAAATCATAGAATAATGTAAGAATCCTGGTTCTATGTTCCAGGTTACAAAATTCCCCACATAGTCATTATTACTGGATAGAATTATGGAGTCTTGGTCACTTTCATTTGTAACTTTTACTAATAAAAAACATACTGGCTTTTTTTTTTTTTAAGATTTTATTTATTTATTCATGAGAGACACAGAGAATGGGGCAGAGACATAGGCAGAGAAAGAAGCAGGCTCCCTGTGGGGAGCCTGATGCAGGACTCAATCCCAGGACCCCAGGATCACAACCTGAGCCACAGGCAGATAGACACTCAACCACTGAGCCACCAGGTGCCCCAACATGGTGGCTTTTAAGAAAAAACTATTCTTGCTCTCAAGATATTTTTCTCTGTGTCTTCCTTAATACAGTACAAAGAAAAGAAGCCACAACTTGGAAGTTTTAGTATTTTCTCTATAAGCAAAACTTTCTTCTCTTTTCTTGTTAAAAACAAACAAACAAAACCCTATAAATACTTTCCAAGAATGAATTTTTCTTAATAGTACAAAGAAAGATGATAGATTTAGTAAATTTGTCTTCTATTTATGATAGGCAACTGATAAATGAAGACACTGAGGTGATTATAGCTCTTTCTATTGCTATTTCTATTACTATTAGCACCTTGGTAAATATCCTTCTTGAGAGAATGAAAAAATAAAATGTTTTCATTTAAGAAATGATGCTTTCCAATTACTATAAGTAATGGCTGATATTTCAAGTAACCTGGCTACTAACTTGAACCAGAGCCTAGAGGTCTAAGCCAACTTCAAAGTAAAGTATACTGGCCAGAGTACCAGAGTATAGACCCAAGGTTTATCAAGGGACTAGGTCCAGGCAAATTAGGTTAGGCCTCAGAACATGAGGAAAAGACATAAAGGCAGAGTCCAAGTGTGAGCTGGAAATGCTAGATTGGAATAGAAGGGTATAGATGGAATTGGACGCTAAGTGTACATACCTGTATGTCCTTTTAATAGCACCTGTATCTTCTAGAAGCAGGTAGGAAGGGCCAATTAAGGGTGCCAAAGTGCCCCAAACATACATGAGAAGCCCACAGAAGTCTCTGCTTAGATCAATTTAAGAGATTTTTTTTCTTCGTTTCATGTTTTTATTTAAATTTTAGTTAGTTAACAGAGAGTGTAATTTCAGTTTCAGGAGTAGAATTTAGTGATTCCTCACTTACATATAACACCTGATGCTCATCCCAACAAGTGCCCACCTTAATACCCATCACCTATTGAGCCCATCCCCTCACCAATCTCCCCTCCAGCAACCCTCAGTTTGTTCTCTACAATTAAGAGTAACTTATGGTTTGCCTCTCACTCTTTTTTTTTCTATGTTCATCTGTTTTGTTTCTTAAATTCCACATGAGTAAAATCATGTGGTATTTCTCTTTCTCCAACTGACATATCACTTAGCATAATACTTTGTCGTTCTATTTACATCATTGCAATAGGCAAGATTTCATTCTTTTTCATGGCTAAGTAATATTCCATTATATATATACTATCTCTTCTTTATCCATTCATCAGTTGATGGGCATTTGGGCTCTTTCCATAATTTGGCTATTGTTGATAATACTGCTCTAAACATCAGGGTGCATGTGTCCCTTCAAATCTATATTTTTGGACCCTTTAGGCAAATACCTAGTAGTGTGATTGCTGGGTGGTAAGGTAGTTCCAACTTTAACTTTTTGAAGAACTTCCATACTGTTTTACAGAGTGACTGCACAAGTCCACATTCCTGCAAAAAGTAAAGGAAAGCTCTCCTTTCTCTGCATCTTTGCTAACATCTGTTGTTTCCTGTGTAGTTAATTTTAGCTATTCTGACAAGGAGAGATTGCTTTTTTAATTATCTGCATCCAAGCCTGAGGCAACTTTATTATAACAAAAATAAGAGTTATACTTTACTATAAAGAATCTATACTTAGATTCTTCTAAGTATACTTCTATACTTTTCTCTAAAGAATAAGGTTTGATTGTCAAACATATGCAAAATATTTTTTTTCTAAAGTCCAAATGGGAAAAAAGTGAACTTCCTCAGAAGCTTCCCTATGAGATCATAAAAAGTTTTCTTTCCCAGGGAATGAAAGCAGCCAATCCAAATTTTGTTTTATTTTGTTTTTATGAGACCCACATGAAAGTATTTCTGAAGGAACAGGGTTCCATTATTTCTAGGCCCTCTATTTCAACTTTCCTTTTATTCCTAAGATTCCTATAGTCAGGACAGCCCAAGGCCATCAAGTGGGCCAGGTGAACATCTCATCGCACACCTTATTGGGTTCTAAGAATACTGTCAGTGAAAGAGGAGTTTGGAGGCACATAGGCTAAGAGTTTCAAAAACCTTTCTGTGGGAAAGGAAGGACTAGACTAAAAACTTCCACACTTGTCCTCACTCCTCTTCTGAATTTTCTAAGCAAATGGTTAAAAGTAACTCTTTACTTATCCAAAATATATAACTACTTACAGATGAATAACAAAGACAGTGTCTCCTAACACAGAGGCAAATCCTGCTATTAGGATTCAAAGATCCTCCATGAATTAGGCTAACCGAATTCCCACATCTGAAAGCCACACAGACAGCTATGGTTCATTTTTCATAGTTTTCTAACAGATTCAGACAAAAAAAACTGTCTGCCCTTTCAAATGTACCCATCTCTTTCCCTGTAGCCCTAAAGTAGATGACTAACAAAATAGTTGATCATCATTTCTTTAAAAAAATAAAAGATAATATAGTACTTATTAAATCAAATAGCTTTTTTCAAAGTTTCAAATACCTAAAAAAAATCTTGGCAACTCTGATGATTACATTCTCTTTGAAATACAATCCAGCTTTTGAAATGCAACAAAAATCTGAAAATGCATATTTCATCAGAAAGAAATTTTCATTAAAAGTGCAGATGGACTACATCTTACAGAACATTTGCATTTCTGGAAAAATGTCTAGGAAATATAGACATCTGATATACTAATGACTTTACTCATAAAATTCAAAGCCATAGAATATTGAATAGCTCTTACAGATAAAAGGGAAGAAATAATACAATTCCCTGCCTTTTCAAATAAGATATTATCCCACTTTAGAGATGAGCAATTGAGTACTAAAAAATTAAGTGACTCACTCAAGGTCACAGAATAAGTAGAGGGCATAACAATAGAGCATGCCTCCTAATGAAGTGCTTCTTCTGAAGTATTTATCATTGGTTGTAGCTAAGTGAAAATAAAATTTTATGACTGGCCAAATATTTTTAAGCACTTATTTTAGAAAAGTATTTTTTCTAATTAGCTAATATTTATCATACTCTAGAAAATTATAATATATATGTGATTTCAATAATTAAAGAATAACCAATAAGTTAAAAAGTCATTCTACTTATATCACATCATCCTTTTGCTACTTTTCTGCAGGATGGAATACATTATCAATAGATAGAAAATAAAACCAAAATGAGTTGAATCCTAAAATTTCATTTTAAAAGTGAGTTTTAAAAAAAATAACCAGGAAGTTGTTATGCTTACTCAAGAAATAAACATAATGTAAATTAGCAAGAATTAACAATAATGTTTCTATTGTCAATGTATATACATATGTATACATAAATACATATATATGTACTTACCCTGGGTAAATGAATATCATAAGATAACCTGGGAAAACTACCTACTCTTGGTATTCGGATACCTGCAGATATATGCATTCCAAATGTCAAAAACTAATACAAAATTTCACTCCATGAACAGAGACTTATAGAAGTTGATGATTTCCTATATTTTTAATTTGTTTCTGAATTCTATTCAGATAAATATGTAATACAGTTAATTCTCAGGTATCTAAAACCTCAGAAAAGTACTCACTCTAAGAAGCTACATTTATAGCTTTAAATAACAAAGTATTTTTTATTTTTATTATCTAAAATAGAAATCTTTATACAGCTATTGCTTGCCATCTTAACCCAAGTAGATAAAATAATTTTCTCTTACAGATCCAAGACAGCCCTACCACATACCTTATCATGTGTGGACCACATCCAGAGAAGTATAATCTGCAACTTCTCTGTCTTATATCCTATTTCAAAAGGATGAAAATCTTCCCAAGAACCCTTCATAGAAAGTTCTGTCTCTTGTGTCCCTGTCCTTAATTACAATTCCTGCCTAGAACTAAGTTGTCAAGGAAAGACAACCATGACGAGACGAGCACATGAGCACAATCAAGATTTATCTACCTGGGAAGATTCGGTTTAGTAATGGTGAAAACATTAATGTTTGACTAAAGCAAGAGAGGACTGATTATTGGATTCTACCAATACTCTTTTTACCAATTCAAATGGGCTGCTTCTCCTCTGATATCGACATAAAAGTAGAAACAGAGGCTATTGAATTTGTGGATAAATTAAGATTAAATGCACACTGAGAGATATCTTTATTTTCCCTTGAGTAAAATGGGAGTCTTACTGCATCGATTTCATGACAATCTTTTGAAGTCTTGTAAAATTCTCTGGCCTAAATCCTTGCTTCAAACCAAATCACAAGATAGCTAAACATTCATTCTTTCAAAAATATTAAGGACCTTCTACATGCCAAGCATTCCACTAGGCACTGGAGACCAAGAATGAGCAAGAACAAATTATTCTCACTAAACGAGAGTTTACAGTCTAATAGATCATAGTGGGATCAGAGTGTTATTGTATTTACTGGTCCCCCAAGGCTAAGATTTAGAAACCCGAAGTGGTATAAGTTTTCTTGAATAAACATATTCAATTAACATGTGAAATTATTAGTCTTGCTTTTTTTCATCCAAAAACAGTACTTAAATCTTGTTTCTCATTTTTGCTTTCATGTACCCATAATTTCAGCATAATTCTGTTGTCTTTATTGTTGCTGCTTTACTTTCTCAGATAGAGTATATGAAATATTTAGTTTGATCAATGGATGAAAGTTCTACACTAAAACTGACTTTCTCGCTGGCTGCTTTATTCTACCACTCCATGCTTAATCAAAAGTCTGTTTGGTAAGATTTCTTCAGGTGATAATACTCTAGTTTTTTGTCTTGCTGTCCCAGCAAATTGTCAGTGTTTATTTCCTTAAGTAATAACAAATATACCTTCTTTTTTTAAAGACTTGTTTATTTGTTTGGTTTTTTTTTTTTTTTTTTTTGCTTGCTTGCTTGTTTGTTTTAGAGAGAGCATGCATGTGCAAGGAAGCAGGGGGAAGGGCAGAGAGAAGAGAATCTCAAGCAGACTCCCACTGAGCATAGGGCCTGATGTAGGGCTCAATCTCTCAACCCTGAGATCATGACCTGGGCCAAAATCAAGAGTCCAATGCTTAACCAAATGAGCCACCTAGAGACTCCTACCTTCTTTTAAATTTTTAAAAATGAAATCATTTGCATGAGCTCTTAGTATCCTATTCATATATGCAGTTCCCTCAACCTTTCCTTTCATTTCTTCATCTCAATCTGCCCATTCCAAAAATCCATTAGGTATCCCCTGAAGCAATCATCAAGTAAAGCCATCTTGAGGTTACACAAATGTATTCCTATTCTCAATGAAAAATCCAGAGAATTCAGTCTTCTCTCCTTGTCTGAAGAAGATACATTTGAAAAATCCTTATATTTTTAATTCCTAAAATTTGCATCAAATATTTCCTGACAATAATAGAAAACGATCATTGCACAAAATTTGATGATTCAAAGTCTTTATGCCTAAAATAGTCCAGTATAGGGGATCCTTGGGTTACTCAGTAGTTTAGTGCCTGCCTTCAGCCCAGGGTGTGATCCTGGAGTCCCGGGATTGAGTCCCGCATCGGGCTCCCGCATGGAGCCTGCTTCTCCCTCTGCCTGTGTCTCTGCCTCTCTCTCTGTGTCTCTCATGAATAAGTAAATACAATCTTTAAAAAATTAAATAAATAAATAAACCAGTATAAAAAGACATAAATTCAAAATTATATATAAAATGATATACAAAGTGTGATTTGCACTATTTGTTATTATAATATTGCTATTCATATCAGAAGTAACCCACAAAATAAGACACATAGAACTAATGTTTGCTTATTTATAATTCCACTGGTCTCCTTCTAGATTCTGAGTCTCTGAAGCTCAGACACCGTGCTTAATCACTCTTCTTTGCCCCAACACTACAGCAAAATGTCTTTCATGTAACATCCACAAATATCCAGCCTATTAAGATGTTCTTTTCCCTAACTTCCTAGTAAAAATTAAGTCACCAAAAGCAATAGCAATTGTTAGAAAAGACTGGAAGTGAAGAGAGCCAGCTAGTCTTGGAAGGAAGAGATAGCTTTGACCATTTCTGGGAATGGTAGAAACATATATACCAAAACTGATACACCTACCTTCCAGGATCTTACTGTCTACTCAGGAAGGCTAACTATATACAAATTATTACACACAAAAAAAAACTAGTAGGAATCAAAATACATGGCACAAGATTGCTAGAGATAAACATTAAACAAGCTCAGAAAACAAACAAAAAAACTCTGTGCAAAGTCTTTATGGAAGAGGAGGATCTATATGTAAATCATAAAGGCAAATGAAGATTTCAAAAAGACAAAGGGCAATGGCAGAACCTAAGAAAGTATGAATAAGAATATGAAGAAAGGAAATTAACATCCTTCACAAAAATTAACTCAAAATGGATCATAAGTCTAGATGTAAAACACAAAACTATTCCTAGACAATATCTAAGACATTGGAGGTAAAAATGCACAATGCGGAAAAGACAGTCTTCAGTAAATAGTGTTCAGAAAACTGGACAACTACACACAAAAAAATGAAATTTGATCACTTATACCATATACAAAAATAAATCTGAAATAGATAAAGACCTAAATGTAAGGCCTAAAACTATAAAACTAAAAAAATATACAGTTGGGTAGCCCAGGTGGCTCAGCAGCTTAGCGCTGCCTTCTGCCCAGGGCCTGATCTGGAGACCCAGGATCAAGTCCCACATCAGGCTCCCTGCATGGAGCCTGCTTCTCCCTCTGCCTGTGTCTCTGCCTCTCTCTCTCTCTTTCTCTCTCTCTCTCATGAATAAATAAAATCTTTAAAAATATATAGATATACAGTAAACTCTTAGACATCAGCCATAGTTTTGTGGGGGGGAGGTCTATCTCTTCAGGCAAGGCAACAAAAGCAAAAATAAATAATTGGGATTCATAGAACAAAAGAGCTTTTGCATAGTGAATGTAACCATCATCAAAATGAAAAGGCAACCTAGTGAATGAGAGAGGATATCTGCAAATGATATATCCAATAAGGAGTTAATATCCAAAATATGCAAATAACTCATACAACTCAATAACAAAATAACAAAAAATTCAAAAATGGGCAGAGGATATGAAGAGACATTTTTCCAAAGAAGATATACAGATGGCCAACAGACACATTAAAGTATGCTCAACATCATTCGTCATCAGAGAAATGCAAATTAAAACCAAGACATTTTAACAGCATTTGTTCTCACAATGAGGTCTTACCTTATACCTGTCAGAATGATTAAAATAAAAAAGACAAGAAATAGCAAGTGTGGATGCAGACATAGAAAAATAGGAATCCTTGTACTCTGTTGGTGGGAACATAAAGTGGTACAACCACTGTGGAAAACAGTATGAAGGGTCCTCAGAAAATTAAAAATAGAACAACCATATAATCCAATAACACTTCTGGGAATTTATCTGAAGAAATTGAAAACACTAATTTGAAAATATATATGCACCCTATGTTTATTGCAGCATTTTTTTACAATAGCCAAGATATAAAAGCACCCAAATGTACATTGACAAATGAATGGATAAAGAAGATGTGTGGGGAGAGGGGAGGTATACACATGTATTTACATATATAAAATGGATTATTACTCAGCCATAAAAAAGGATGAGGTCTTCCCATTTGTGATAACATGGGTAGACCTAGTGGATATTATCATAAGTAAATATAGAGAAAGACAAATACTATATGATTTCACTTACATGTGGAATTTAAAAAATAAAACAAATTAATAAACAAAAAGCAAAGACAGACTATAAATAGAGAGAACCAACTGATGGCTGCCAGAGGAGAGGGGTTGGGGATTGGGCAAAATCAGTGAAAGGGTGTGGGAGATATAGATCTCCAGTAATGGAATGAATAAGTCACAGGGATAGAAATTACAGCAGAGGGAATGTAGTCAATGGTATTGTATAAGTGTCATATGTCAGATGGTAGCTACATTTGTGGTGAGCAAAGTATGACATATATACTTGTTGAAACACTATATTATACACCTGAAACTAATGTAACATTTAATGTTAACTATACTTAAATTTTAAAAGTAGAAATACTATATAATCCAGCAATTCCCCTATTGGGTATTTATCTGAAGAATTTAAAAACACTATTTTGAAAAGATATTTTATGTTTAGTGCAAAATTATTTATAATAGTCAAGATATGGAAACAATCTAAGTGTTCATCAAAAGAATGAATGGATAAAGAAAACTGCTATAAATTATAAAGGAAATTTTCAACTTTTAATGTTTGTGGACACTGTTCCTAGGCTCCCAGGGAAGCTATACTTCAACATTTACCAAGTTCAAAATGACTTGGCAAAACCTTAAAGCATGGGCTTTATGCCCCAAGCACACATTGTACACCTGCTTTGTTAAAGAAAATAACCAAAAAAGGAATATTCTGAACACAAAAGAAAAGAAGAAGTAAGAAACTCCCATGGTTCCCATACGATTAAACTCATACAGCCTTACCTATGCTAGAAATTTAAGATAAGGTCTGCAACTTTCTGAAATGTTCTTTGTCCAAAAATTTGTAACTTTTTATGTAAAAAAATGTATGTAATCCTACACCAAATGTTCCCTTATTGGAGCACTCTCTTCTTTGTGAAGACTATGTATCCTCAGCAGCTGTCTTAACTTGAGTTTCAGCAAAACTCTTTTTTTCTTTTAGAAATTCTAAAAGGTTCATTCATTTTGCATCCACATATATGCAGAATACTACTCAGTCATACAAAAATAATTAAATCTTGCCATTTGTGACAATACGGATGGATTGATGGTGTTATGCTAACTAAGGCAGTCAGAGAAAGACAAATACCATATGATTTCACTTTTATGTAAAATCGAAAAAACAAAACAAATGAAAAAACAAAACAGAAATAGACTCATAAATACAGGCGACGAATTGGTGGTTACTAGAGGGGACGGGTTAGAGGGATGGGCAAAATGGGTGAAGGCAATTAAGAAGAACAAATTTCCATTGATAAAATAGATGTCATGTTAATGTAAAGTACAACATAGGGAATACAGTCAATAATATTCTAATAATTATGTGGCAGATGGTAACTAGACTTATCATGGTGATCATTTCATAGTGCATATAAATGTTGATTCACTATATAATATTGTATGTCAACTATACTTCAATTTAAAAAGAAAAGAAGAAACATCTACTTCTAGCAGCTACTTCAAATAGTCTTTCAATCATAAAACAACTAGGTTCTTTTTAATATTCCTTAATGCATTTCTACATTCCTAGGAAGTAAGTGAAATCATTAAGGACAGATTTTCTTGTTCTCTCTCTCCCATATGCACACCTACCACAGCACGTACATATATACACAATTCAGAGCTGAGAACAGTAAGCTTTAAGGAGAATGGAGAGTCAGGATTTTCTAGAAGTCAATAGTTGACATTGCCCCAGCAATTAAGAGAACAATTCAGTGGAAAAATGAACCTGAAACCTCAAGACTTAAACCTGGGCCCCTCTAAGGTGGTTAAAATGTAGTTGTGTGCCATCCCCCAACTCACTGTAGACGCAATATAAAATATTCACCTGAGTAAAATTTGATCACTACTGCAAGCCCTCAGGATTTCCATGGATGAAATCAACAAATATGAACTCACAATCAACAACTATACAAGGAATTAAGCAATCCAGAGGGAAAGAAGAAATTATAAACATTATATTTGGACCTGCAGAAAAATCATACAGGGATTATAAAATGCCAAATATAAATAATCGTATAAAATGAAGAAACAAAAGACAAAATCATGAAAGTGAACAATCAATACAAGATTGTATAAATAATCAGGTAATTTACAAAAGTATTCAAATAGAACTGTTAGAAATAAAAAATATAGAAGAAACTAAAAACTAAACGATTAGGTTAAAGAGTAAATTAGATCCAGCAGAAAAGAGATTAAGAGGAAATAAGTATAATTATCTCAAATAATTCAAAAAAAATTTAATAAAATTCAATATTTATTCATTATTTAAAAGACAACTCTTGGAAAACTGGAAGAAGAAACATTCTTAACCTGATAAAGAGAAGTCACAAAACTCTGAAGCATTCCCTTTAAAATCATTTTTTTAAAGAAAAGAATGCTTTTATTACTGCTGCTGTTAGATGGCTGAGAAAAAATGTAAAGAATATTATAGTCACCTGAGGATAGGGAAGGCTTTCTTTAGAAGGATGGGAAAGGTATTCACCATAATAGAAAACTAAATATAAGTACAATATAATTTAAAATTTTTATTCACCATAAACATCAAAGGGAAAAGCAAGTGGAAGAAGATATTTTAACATATATAACTGACAAAGAATTACCATATACTATAAAGGACCTTTACAAATCAATAGGAAAAGACAGAAAGTCCAATAGAAAATGGGCAAAGAATAGGAACAAACATTTTACAAAAGAGGAAACACAAACGGGTATAAACAAGTAGAAAGATGCTCAGCTTTAATCAGAAAAAATTGTAAAGAAATTAATGAGATCAAATTTTAAATCCACTATATTAGCAAAAACTAAGAACGGCAAAGGTGGTTGGAAAAGTTGTAAATCAACAGAAATTTGTATTTCTGTGCTTTAAAAGAAAATTGTAAGGAAAATTTGACACAATGGGTGATTTTATTTTTTCTTTAATAAAGATTTACATTTATTTGCTACACATTGTTGAAAAAACTAGAATTCCAAGATCACTTTAATCCAATTCCAGAGAATGGAATGATTCAAATCTAAGCCATAGTTCCAGCAAGGAGCAGCCTATTTCCCATCCTCTCTTACTTTCAGGGTGAAACTTACTTTTCAAAGTTGGTACTTTGAAAGAATTATCAGAGTCCCTGCTTGGCTAGCTCTAAACATTAATTTTTGCCTTCCTATCTCTGGGAAACTCTCAAAACTGCTGCTTCTCATCTACTTCTTCCTGAATAAGCAGAGTCCCTTAGCATAAAAGTGGCTCCAAACTCCTTGTTTCTTTGGGTTTCTTTTTTTCCCTATATTTTAGCCCCATAATTCTTCACAATTCTTACCAGCTTTGTGATGCCTTGTTTGTTTTTGTTTTTTATTGAGGTATAACTGACATACAACATTACATTCATTTCAGGTATACAACATGAGTCAATATTTCTATATATCGCAAAATGATCACAGTAAGTCTAGTTAACATCTGTCATGTGTAGTTTCATTTTTTTTCTTGTGATGAGAACATTTTAAGATCTACTCTCTTAGCAACTTTCAAATATGCAATACAGTATTTTTTGAGGATTTCTTTTTTATTGAGGTATAACTGGAATATAACATATTAATTTCAGGTGTATAACATAATAATTCGTTATTTGTATACACTGCAAAATGATCACCACAATAAGTCTAATAACATCCATCACTACAAAATTTAAAATATTTTTTTCGTGGGATGAGACCTTTTAAGATTTACTTTCTTAGTAACTTTCAAATATGCACTACAATATTATTGACTATTGTCACAATGCTATACATTACATCCCTATGACTTATTTATTTTCAAACTACGAGTTTGTACGTCTTGATCCTCTTGACCCATTTCACCCACCACTCCAATTCCTCGCTCTTTTGGCAACCACCATTCTATTCTCTGAATCTATGAAGTTTTTTCATTGTTTTGTTTTTTAGATTTCACAGGTAAGTGAAATCATACAGTATTTGTCTTTCTCTGTCTAACATATTTCATTTAGCATAATACCATCAAGATTCATCCATATTGTCACAAATGGCAAGGCTACATTCTTTCTTGTGGCTGATTGGTAGTATTTCATTGTATATATCACTTTTTCCTTATCAACACAACCTCACACACCTAGGTTGTTTCCCTATCATGACTACTGTAAATAATGCTTTAATGAACATAGGGGTGCATAATTTTTTCAAATTAGTGTTTCCAATTTCTTCAGATAAATACCCAGAAGTGAAATTGCTGGCCTATATGATAGTTCTAGTTTTAATTTTCTGAGGACACTTCATAATGTTTTTCACACTGATTGTACCACTTTACTTTTCCACCAACAGTGCACAAGGATTTCTTTCTTTCCACATCCTTGCCAACACTTATCTCTTGTATTTTTTATGATAATCATTCTAACAAGTGTGAGATGATATCTCATTTTGGTTTTAATTTGCATTTCCCTGATGACTAGCAATGTTGAACATCTTTTCCTGTATCTGTTGGCCATCCATATATCTTCTTTGGAAAAAGATCTATTCAGATGTTCAGATCTGTGTTTTTCACTGATTTTTTTTCTTTTGTTTTCTTTTTTTTTTTTTTCCTTTTTTTTTCTTGCTATTGAGTTGTAGGAGTTCTTTATATTTTTTGGATATTAACATCCTATTAGGTATATGATTAGCCAAGTTTTTTATTTCCATTCAGTAGATTGCCTTTTAATTTTATTGATGGTTTCTTTTGCTGCCAGAAGCTGTTTAATTTGATGTAGATCCACTTGTTACATTTGCTTTAGTTGCTTTGCTTTTGGAGTTATATCCAAGAGATCATCACCAAAACTAACGTCAAGGAGCTTACTGCCTGTTTTCTCCTAGGAGTTTTGTGGTTTACGATCTTACATTCAAATCTTTAATTCATTTTGAGTTAATTTTTGTGCGTTGTGTAAGATAATGGTCTAGTTTCATTCTTTTGTATGTGTCTGTCCAGTTTCCCAACACCATTTGTTGAAGAGAAAACAGAGTATTGTGATATCTTTAAATACTGTAACTGGAGAGTGGGGGCAGCTTCTGTAATATTTCTCAATGAGTTCACCCTTAATGGAACTAAAGTTAAAAGAAAAATTTTAAATTTCATTTCCCTGGCCTTTGTCCTCTCTTTCCTACACATGACCATTGTCCCTAAAGTCTCTTTCTTGTCCCTCTGTAAACTTCCTAGCAAAACATTTTCAATTTTCTCTGGACAGGTTAGTTTTCTCTCCCTTCATGTTATTCTCTCCTACTCACAGCTTTCTGCTTTTTTGAATGAGCTAGCCTCTCTATTTCTTTCAGTTTTCCCCCTCACCCATTCATCATAAAAAACAAGGACTGGAAACAGTCTCTGCTAGTGATTATGGGTAATTTTTATTTATTTTTATCAGTGTTTTCTAAAAGTTTTACAACAAACAGGATTTTTTTAACTTACCATGTTTAACATCACAGTGTTTCTTAACAGATTGCACACTGTGTTTTGTTACTTCATACCCATGCATAATTTGATATTTGCCTCTGCTACAATCAAATCAGCATGATCTATTTGCACAGGTGATTTCCCTGTTTCCTCAGGACTTTAAAACTCTGCAGCTGCTTTCATGTAGAAAATGAATTCCCATGCAGGTGTCCTTCCTTAAATGACAGATTCACAATTCTGTTTCCAGGCTTCCCTTTTAGCTTTCACTTTTACTTATTTGGCACTCATATGTGGGAAATGAGGGGTTTTTTTCTTCTTTCCTCTTTTTCAGTAGTGCAATGGGGATAATATTTTTTGAAATATTTTCCGATGCACTTTCACATCCTGTAAATCATACTGTCCTATGATTTTCTGCTGAAGAAAAGGCTGACTTCAGCTAGCACAATAAAGTCACTGCTCAGTATTGACTGCCAAATTAGATTTTTAAGAAATCACTAACAAGAGAATGGTCTTGAAAGCTAGCCTTAGTTGAAACAGGAATATTATATAAATTCTTTAAGCTCCAATTAACATATCAAGAGCCAGATCTCTGTCTGTAAGTAGAGGTAACTCAGGTGTGAGTCATGGGAAAGGGAAGATCATGGTTCAGACTCAGGTGAACCACAGTGATGCCAAATCTGTAAGGGTGACCAGGCTCTGCCTGATGTAAACAAACAAAATGCAACTCTGTCTGCCACATATCAGTATACTGATAAGTATAAGAGGCCAAGAACTATATTATGACATGTATACTGAAGTAGGAACCAAAAAGCCACAAAGGCTAGCAAAGGACCTATTGTTGGATTAAGATCCTTCCTCTTCAGCACCACGATGTCATGGTAATGCCCCCAGATATCCAGGAACCATTTTGGGGAGAAGCAGGGGAATGGGAAGAAATCTGAGATGCTGAGCACATGAAAAAGAGTGAGCTTTCTAAAAGATACTGTTTTAACTGACAGACTCAGATTCAGCTTATTGGAAAGTTTCAGTTTGTTCCTTTTTATCCCCACTGACTATCATGGTGAAGTTTTTCAGAAAAATTAGATCTGTGTAGAAAATAAGCATTTATTAAGCCCAGAAGTAGACCTACTCATACATGAACATTTGATTTATGACAAAGATGGCACCACTGAGCAGCAGAGAAAGATGTTCTTTTCAGTTTATGTAGATGCAACCATAGGGGGATTACCATATGAGGAAAAAAATGAAATGATCCCTACATTGCTGCATGCACAAATATGAATTCCAAGTAGCAAAACAAAACGTCTCTAGGACTATATTACCCAATAATATAATATATAGTGCTCAATAATATAATAACCATTAGCTACATGTGGCTTTTTAAACATTCAAAATTTTGAAATTAAATGCTATGAATTGAGATACACCATAATTATAAAATATGCAACAGATTTTGAAGATTTAGCATGATTTGAAAAATGTAAAACATCTCATTGGTCACTTTTTATATTGATTACATATTGAAATTATGATATTTGGGATATATTGGATAAATAAAATATATCATTACAATTAAATTCACTTGATTCTTTTTACTTTTTTAAATGTGGAAATTTTTAAGTATCACATGTAGTTCTCATATCTCTCTTGAGAAGCTGTAAGCTAGAGGAATATATTAGAGAATATCCTCTTAATTCATGTTAGGAAAAGATTATTTAAATTATACAGAAAAATCACTGATCATTAGGGAAAAGAATAATGAATTGTACTACGTTAAAATAAAAACTTATGTTCATCAAAGAACACCATTAGAAAAATTAAAGGTAAGCCATGGAGTGGGATAATATTTTGGCACAGAAACTAACAAAGGACTGTTAGACAAAATATGTAAAACATTTACTACAAGTCAATAAGAGATAACCCAAATTTTTAATGTGCAGAGACTTTATTTTTTTATATATTTTATTTATTCATGAGAGACACAGAGAGAGAGAGGCAGAGACAGAGGCAGAGGGAGAAGCAGGCTCCATGCAGGGAGCCTGATGTGGGACTCGATCCTGGAACTCCAGGATCACGCCCTGAGCCAAAGGCAGATGCTCAACCGCTGAGCCACCCAGGCATCCCTGCAAGAGACTTTAATAGGCAATTCATATAGAGGAAATCTGATTAGCCTATATAAGCATATGAAACAGTGCTCAGCCTCATTAAATAATTTTAAAAGAAATTAAGACCACAATAATATATCACTACACATCCACTAGAAGTGACTAAAGTGGAAAAGATTGACAATACCAAGTTTTGACAAGGATATGTAATCACAGGAGGTCTATAGATTTCAGATTGGTATAACCAATTTGAAAATCTATTTGCCATTATCCACCAAAATTGAAGATAAACACTCAGCAATTTCTCCTCCAAGGTATACAACCAATACAAATGTGCACATTTATGCACCACAACACATACATTTACAGGAACACCTACAGCAGCAGCAGCATTATTTGTACAACTCCCAGACTGGAAATAAACCAAATGCCTATCAATACGTAAACTGTTTACATTTCCTTCAATGGCATATGCTACTGCAATGAAAATGAGTGAGCTACAATTCACGAAACATAGATGAACCAAACAAACATAATTCTGAGCATAGAAGCCATATTAAAAGGATTATATGCTATATAATCGATTTATACAAAATTCAAAAGTGAACACAACAAATGTCAAATATTCGAGGATGAATATTTAGGAGTTTATAGTTGTCAGAGGCCAAGGGGGTTTCTAGGGTGCTGGTACTGCTCTATTCTTGACTTAAGTAGTGGTTACACATAGTTTTTATCTTAAAATGATTCATTAAGCTGTATCTATATTTTATGCATTTCTCTGTACTCATGTTATAATTTATAATTAAAAAGACTAGAAAAAAGAGCTACCATTTTTCCTTCCATATTTGGATAACAGTGTTATATTTACCACCCTGCTACAATAATTTTTTCTATAGCCTATTACATCTTTTATATGGTTATTCTAGCTATGATTTCTTGCCTTACTCTAGGACAAGCTTTTTAAAATGCAAAATTTTCTATCACTGTATCCATCTAAATAATTCTCAGTAATCCAACCCAATTGTATATTAATATTTAAATACCTAAATATCAACATGGTGTTACCAATTGATTTTTAGTCTCCCCATACACACGCAATATTTTTTTGCAATCAGATTGGACTTTATTGTTCATGAAAGGAATAAAATTAAAATATCAGTTTGAAAATTTTATAAGAAAATTAATTATTTCATTCCTAACTTCAGCTTATTTTCCTTATTCAGGTAATATGTGTAAACCTCAGGCTACTCTCCACATCATTTTTATGTAATCCCAGGAAACTACCCAAATCAACCCACAGGAATTTTTGGTATTTAGCTGACTTTTTAATTGGCAAAATATATCACAAAGGAACTATTCTCAACTACAAACCTTAGTCATGTTCTTCTCTGTTTTATTAGTTTCCTGAGGCTGCCATAAAACAGTATCACACATTTAGTGGCCTAAAACAACAGAAATTTATTCTCTCACAGTTCTGGACACCATAGGGCCAAAGAAAGGTATCTGTAGAGCCTCATTTCATCCAAAGGCTCTAAAGGAAAATCCTTTCTTGCTTCTTCCAGCTTCTCAGGGATTTCAGCATTCCTTGGCTTCCTTGGCTTATCATCCCATCACTCCAATCTCTACTTCCTTGATCTTCATATCAACTTCTCCTTTGTATGTCTGCATCTTCTCCTTTTCTGTCTCTTATAAGGACATTTGTCATTGGAAGTAGGGCCCATTTAGGTAATCTAGGATGATTTTATCTCAAGGTCTTTAACTAATTGCTTCTGTAAAGACTCATTTTCCAAATATAATCACATTCACTGGTTTGGAATGGAGACCACCATTCATTTTTTTATTTATTTAAATTCAATTTGCCAACATATAGTATAACACCCAGTGCTCATCCCATCAAGTGCCCTCCTTAGTGCCCATCACCCAGTTACCCCATCCCCCCACTCACCTTCCCTTCTATAACCCTTTGTTTGTTTCCCAGAGTTAGCAGTCTCTCGTAGTTTTTTTTCCTTCTCTAATTTTTCCCACTCAGTTCTTCTCCTTTCCCTTATAATCCGTGTATGAATGATTCACTCATTCACTATTTCTTATATTCCGTATATGAGTGAAACTATATGATTGTTCTTCTCTGATTGACTTATTTCACTCAGCATAATACCCTCCAGTTCCAAGACTACCATTCAATTCACTAAACCCATTACTCCTGGAAAAGGTCATCAAGAGGACATAATCACCAGCTGACCCACAAGTCAGTCTGAGGTTCCTCACCTCATCCCCTGTCCTTGGAACATACATTCTGCCCACTGTTCCTACAGAAAGAACCAGTTTCAAGGACATAGCCTTGAGAGAGTAAGATATTGTTGAGACCATCTGGAAGTATACATGACTGAACTCTATTAAGGCATCTGTATAAACTTTCAGGATTCTGGCAGAGAATCTACTCATCTTGCAACCACCCTAGACAAGCGTCATAAGTAAATTTCTTTGTTCAGTTATTAAACCTGCTACCTAACAATCTGAAGTAACCTGCCACTTTCTTCTGTCTCTCCTTGCCTTCCATGTATGGGGGCCAGCTTCATATTTCACCTGGAGAAACACACAAGGTTGCAATCCAACAGTAATGCGGGGCAAGGGGGGAAGAAATAATAAAAAAATAAAAGGATATAAGAATAATAGAAGTTTAGGGCACAATTTAAGATGGGCTTCCACAATTAAATTCCTAACAAAAGTGTATACATTACATATTCATTTTCATACTCCACATAGTTAATCACAAACTCTTAGGAGAACAGTAACTAGGTTTTATTCAATTTTGAATCATAATACCTAATCTAGTGCTCTTGACATAGCAAATAGAAAATAGAAAGTTAACATATATCATAAAATAATTCCATATCTACTTAAAAACCACTAGTGGTGCCTAGACTCAGAATTGGCTTTCACGCCAGCTTTAACATAAGGAAACAGAACTGCCATTTTTTCCCCATCTGAAACCTAAATATCAAGCATTATATTAGTCACTGACAACAAAAAAGTGATACCTAGGGAGAGAAAGGAAGAAATGAAGTAGATAACAAAATTGGCATAGATAAGTTTGCTATGAGAAACTTAAAGAGGTAAAGAGAGAAACTGATGGAGCCCAGTCAAAGTATTTTGACGTGCCCTAAGATGCTTTTACAAAAAGCCCACATGAATAGCACTAAAGGCAAGAATGGCGGAGAAAAGAATGAAGCCCGCCAGGGCACCGTCCATAAGACAGAAGAAAAAAATTGTCTTAATACAGGTAAGACTGGGATGACTTATCTTAAAAAGAGTAAATAGCCCACCCACATACATCTTCTCAAGGGAAAAAGAAATAATAATGTCAAAAATATGAAATGACTATCAAAAGTACATAAAACCAAGTCTATAAGTTATGAAATAGAAGTTATAGATCTATTCTGAGATGATAAAAAGTACACTTCTTTTAATAAAAATCCAAAGTATGATCATTTTGTTATCACTCAAGTGCCAATCATTATCCAGTTTGTATTGTGCATGCTTACCTGCCCATAGAGAAGTGTGCATGAGTTTGTGTGTGCATGCACACACATGAACACTAATGCATGAACAAAATCATTTTACTCTGTTTCAATTGTTTGATATTCTGGTCAGGATCAGCTGTAGTTTCTTTCTTGCTATGTATAACTATCTTAAAATTATGTCAACACAGAACTCGTTATCATTTTTAGAAAAATTCCTTCAAGATTACTTGGTGAGTTATAAAATAACCAGATAAAATCTGCAAAAAAATATTCTGTCACCATCAAAAATTTAATCTTCTGGTAAATATTAAGAACCAAATACACTTACCTACCTCTCAATCACTAGAATTCCAATGAAATGATAGTAAAAAATAAATGCAAATGACAAAATCCTAGGAGCACTAATAATAGGAAAGAAAATTCTTTCCTATTATAACTGAGTAGAGATCTTAATGCTTTTTCTAGAAGATGGAAACAGAAAGCAGTAACCCAGAAAGTTCTCAGGTTAGCCTACCATAATGGTGGTCCCTGGTTTATCTAAGTGAGCCCATGTGAGACCCGAGAGCCAAGACAGGAGGTAAAGACAGTGACAGTGGAAAGAGAGCAGAAATCTGCAAGATTTATAAGTCTTCCTGTAGAATTACTCTTCTCATGCTTTCCCTATCTCCCCTCCAAACACTCTGGCCTTTCCTCTGAGGTGTTGTGTTAACTTCCTATCAGAAGCCAAACATATATTCTAAAGAAACTAAACTTCTATCTCTGTTTCATCATCATAAATCTCTTATCCTTTTGGAAATGGTTCTTACAGGTGTCCTGCAGACTGTTCCCCTCTTCCTAATACAAATGGTCAGCACTTCCAGAGTTAACTTACACCTTCTATATAAATAGGAATACACAGTCAACAATCTCCAGTCCTTTGAGAAAAATGTACAAAGCAAAAAGCTAAGGCAAACAAACAGAACAATTGGCCCAATGATAATTGATAATTTGGAATAATAGAGAACTTATTTTTTATCCTAATTAAGATTCTAAAGATGGAAAATATATTATATCCATAAGATTAAAACAGCTTGCTTCCATGTCTTGGCAGAGAAAGATAAGTACCATATGATTTTATTCATATGTAGAATCTAAAAAAAAAAAAAACCAAATTCACAGATATTGAGAACAGATTGATGATTGCCAGAGGCAAGGCAGGGTGGCAAGAAAATGTAGTGGAGTAGGCAAAATGGGTAAAGGAGTTCAAAAGGTATCAACTTCCAATCATAAAATAAGTCACAGAGATGTAATGTACAACATGGTGACTATGGTCAGTAATACTGTATTGCATATCTGAAAGCTGCTGAAAGAGTATATCTTAAAAGTTATCATCACAAGAAAAAAATTATAATTATGTGTTGTGATGAGTGTTAACTAAAACTTATTGTGATCATTTCACAATACATACAAATATCAAATCATTGTGTTGTACACCTGAAACTAATATAATATGTCAATTATATCTCAATTTTTAAAAAAGATTAGAATAAGGTTCTATGCCAATGGAGCAATCAGAGAATTTTTTTAACTGCCTTGGAAGGCTAAATGTTTTACTGAAATTTTTTTAAAATCCAATAACAGAGCTGGAAGGTGAAATTGAAAAATTGGAAAGGGAAAACACAAGAGAAAAGGCAAAGAGAGCAGTGCTTCTTAAAATTAATGTGCATACAAATCACCTGGAAATCATGTTAAAATACAAATTATAATTCCATATAGATGTGGGATTCTGCATTTCTAACTATATCCCAAGTGATGCCATTGCTGCTGGTCCACAGGTCACATTTTGAGTAGTAAAGACTTAGAAATACATGTGCTTGGAAAATTTCAGAGCAACAAGTTTTTAATAACAAGCAATCTTAAGAACGGAGTCTAGCGTCAGTCCCAAATCACCATTTGAAAGAGTTAAAAAGGAACTCAGAACGGACTCACTCCTGACCAGGGCTGAGTCCTCTTGCCATGCTCTTCTCCTGCTCTTTTCTGGCTCCTGTGATGTCTTTGCACTCCAAGACAGGGTTTGCTCCCCTTCAGCTGTTTACTCTTCAGACCAATTCAGAGAATCATAATTAACTTAGTACTTTGTCTTGCTTAGGAAGACAAAGTTAAGAATTATATTATTAAGATGCGGCCATAGTAACTGTACCAAATTACATCTCATTCACTGTACAATATAACCAGGAATATTCAGTTTTTAAACATAAACATTTTGAATGTGACTCTCACATGAAGAGAGAGACAATCATAACAATATTCTGACAGAGTGACATATAATCAAAGAAATATTTTTTAACATTTCTAAGCAGGAGCAAAGTCACTCTGTTCATGAAGCTACATAGTTTGACTTACAGATTTTGGACTACATTGTATGCACTATTAGTTGTTTTTAAAGAATTTCTGAAGATAAGGAAACATATATTTTAGCAAATGATACTTGAAGATTCAGATAACTGGCAAATCAAGAGGTTTGCTATCCTTGTTTTACAAATTTGAAATTATCTTTTGTCTAAAATGTCTATTGTATACTAATGTTTCAGAATTAAATTTATCTTTTTTTTCTTAAAGCTCTGTATCACATACTAATTGTTAAATGAAATCTTTCTAAAGAGTTTCAAACTGAGACTATTGACTACTCTTTGTCCCCTAAAGTAGATGCAATTAATACTTTGTTATTGAAGGAAGAGAGTGCTTATAAAACCATTTGAGGGGGAAAAATGAAGGATTTATGAGAAAAAAAATTATCTGTAGATACTTCTATGTTTTTTAGATTGCCTTCTTGGAAGAAAATGTGAATTCCTATCCTCAAAAATGTTCCTGGCAACTGGAGAAGTAGAGTATAAAAATTGTGTTTATCAGTAGAACACTATAATATTTAGAAATATTTAAAGTTAATTACAGCATTTTTATACATAATAAAATTCTTTGTCAATTTAAATTGTCAATTTAAAGTGACAATTGTGGGAGATGGAGAAAATTCAGAACTTTTTTAATGGAATGACCTACCATATGAGGGAAGGTCCTAATTTATGCAAAGTATTACAGACTTGATATAAACATTTCCTAGAATTTCTATTTTCATAGAAATAGTGAAAAATTCAAACTTCCCTACGATTATATCAATTTAATCCATCTTGGCTATTCATTTATCCAATAGCATAGTATTTCAGTAATACCCTTTCTGATAACTATAATGCACAATTCTTTCATCTGGTCACTCACTATAGCAAGTGCTAAGTGTTGTCCACTTAAAACCAAAGAGAATCACAGTGCCTTTGATAGCTCATGCAGGATTCAGTAGTATTATTGATAGTTTTTACATCAGCTGAGAAATATATAATGTGGTACTGATCTTATCTTACCTATTAGACTGTTATGCTTTTATGAATGTGATATATTTCACATTCCAAACTTTACAGGTCCTAGAACTTTCTGGTATAGTGATAATTGGACATTGTCAGTACCCTGCCCATATCCTCTTACCTTTCCTACTTAAGCACGATTAACTTGATTTCTAACTGAAGACCTGATAATCTTCTCTAGACATTGAAGTCCACTTTACCCACTCATGCAGGAAGCCGGAAGTGTTATAGAATAACCCTCTGGTCTCTGGGTTAATTAATAACCCTCTCTGAACCAATGACTAAAGGAAGTTGGTATGTTTCCTCTAGGTAGATGTGTTTACACCAGCCAGAGTTTCCCCAGTGGGGTTAAGTTCAAATACCCACAATGGCAACTGGCTTGGTTGTATATACTTTTCTGACTGCCTTCCCCTCTCTGTCTCAGTTTCCCCAAATCTCTAGCAGTATTTCCTACATCTTCCAAATAAACCACTTGCACATGAATCCTTATCTTAGCATATGCTTCTGGTAGAACCAACCAAGAAAAGGGGTATCAGAATACCAGGAATCAGATTCTCAGAAACATATTCTAGAGATAGGATCATTTGCCTGCCAGAGGTAACAATAACCCCATTTTTAGCACTTAGTAGGGTGGTAATAACCTTTGGCATGCTGTAACATATTTACTAGATTTTAACTTGTGATTAAATGGAAGGTATGGAAGCAGAGGGGAAAACTAAGTCCTTTTGAGACAGAACCCTGAACAAGTGTATAAAAGGCATACAAAATAGTAAAGGGTGGGCAGCCCAGGTGGCTCAGCAGTTTAGTGCCACCTTCAGCCCAGAGCGTGATCCTGGAGACCCAGAATCAAGGCCCACGTTGGGCTCCCTGCATGGAGCCTGCTTCTCCCTCTGCCTCTGTGTGTGTGTGTGTGTGTGTGTGTGTGTGTGTGTGTGTGTGTCGTGAATAAATAAATAAATTTTTAAAAATAGTAAAGGGTAAGTAACCAGAAAAGTAAACTGATAAGTTAAAAAAAAGTCAGGGGTAAGTTACCGTGTCCTTTCTTCCTATCACTAAGAAAAAAAAGCACAGTACTTATATATCTCTTCAGATTTTATAGACTGCATACCACACTTAGCAAAACTGTTCCAAATCATTTCTTGGGTAACTCAGGAGGCTGCCAATTTTGAGTAGACCCAAAGCAACAGATGGCTGTGCAGCAGATTCAAATTGTGATATAAGCATCTCTAACACATGGACAATACAAATCAGCTGATCCAAAGGTACCAGAGGTACCCATGATCCCTAAGGAAACCCTATATATTGAGGTGGCCAACCTCAACAGGACAAACACAGTAGGACTCTTATGATTCTAGAACAATGCTGCTATCTGCAGCAGAAAACTGTTCTCTATTACAAAGGCAGTTCCCAGCATATACTGAGCCCTAATAGAGTCTGAATGCTTAACTAGGGTACATCAGGCCACTATTTAATTGGAGATACTCATAATGAGCTTAGAATTGTCAGCCACTAAGTGATATGGTCAAAATGACACAGCAGCAACCTGATGGAAAAGATACTTTCAGGATCAGACCTGAGCAGCCCCAAAGGTACAAGTTACTCAAACAAGTGGCCCAGACCTTCATGTCACCTAGCTCTGTTGCAGTGATTCCAATCTCTCAATTCATACCTTTGTGAGTGTTCCTTATGGCCAGCTAATTAATGAAGGAAGCGGAAAGTCTGAGCCTAATCCACAAATTAATCAGCCTGATTTATCGGTTTTTGTTGGAAATATTACTGCCATAATATAGTCCACAGCAGTCCCACCCCTGAAAAAGTGGTGAATGAAAATCCCTTCTGGGGGCTCAACATGGTGAGTGGGTTTTAATGAATATGTTGGGAAGCTTTGGGTTCAATGACAGGAAGCACCAGAAAGGCTAGAGGTACTAAAAATAAACTCTAAGTTATGGAATGAATTTTTGCATCCTTCCCCCAAAATTCATATTTTTGAATTCTTAAACCCAATGTGATTGATGGCAAAGCCTTTGGGAAGTGATTGGTTATCCTTATAAGGGCAAGTTCCCTCACCCTTTCTACTATGTAAGGACACAGTGAAGAAAAGTTGTCTTTATATGAACCAGGAAGTGGGCTCTCACCAGCCAGGGAATCTGCCAGTATCTTGATCTCAGACTTCTCAGCCTCCAGAAATGTGAGAAATAAATGTTTGTTGTTTTAAACTAGTCAACCTATGGTATTTGTTAGAACAGCCCAAATATACTGAGGCAACCTCTTTATAATGTCTCCTACAGCCAGGCCAAACTATCTCAGCTTAGAGCCATTGATCCAAAAGATGAATTAAACAAAATAGAATCTGAATACAGACATTCCTTAAAGGCCATAGCATTTCATCAGTCAGAAAAAGACTTATCTGAGAATTATCTACACATAGCAAAGAGCACAAAACTGAATTTTAAAATAATCCCTGACCATGAAGAACTCCTGCATTAAAATCTCCATCATCCTCAATTATCCAGCATTATCTATAGATGATCATTCTGGAAACACTTGTTTATTGGTTTCTATTTTAAGAACTAGAATTTCCAGAACTATAAGGTGTGAGTGTAAACACATGTACACAGGTGCACCCACACAGAGAAAGTCTGTTCTAACCTCTGATTTGTCATTTCTAGATTTTTTCTAAGACTGTTAGAGTACATGATATAAAATCCCTGACACTGTCATTGTTATCATCATCTTTGTTTTTTATCTCTCCCTCTCTTCTCTCTCCCCTTTTTTTATTCAGTTACCTGTCACTCGTCCTGTGACTCAGATTTCACACAGGAAAATCTGCCTTTTACTAATGTCACTGTCCTTCACAGCCTCCTGTTTAGACAGAGAATGGACTAAAGCAAGTACACAACTGTTTGTATCTGATTTGATAAATACTATAGCAAAAATAAACACAGGCACAGTGGGAACTCAGAGGAGTTAAATCTGGTGGAATATGGAAAGTTCTCACATGAAGTATGATATCTGAGCTATATCCTGAAGGGTGGATAAAAGTTTGCCAGACCAAAGGCCTACAAATTGGCTGCTAAAAAAACTACAACTGCCAAACCAAAGCACTTGTGGTAGCAGTAGAAAATCAACATAACGATATATCTAGAGAATTAGATACTTATAATTAAGTGAAAAAAATAAGGCTTAGAAGGAATGCAAGAATACAATCCAGAATGACTTATGTATATCTTGCTAAAGACTGGCCTGTAACCTGAGATGGTAAATAGAAAGCCATCAAAGGACTTTATCCATAGGAGTAGCATGATCAAATTTGTACTTTGCAAAATTACTCTGACCATGCTAAAGGAAAAATGGGAGAAAGGTAAGAGGAAAAATCAGATGACCAGCCAAGATAAATAATAAGAGCCCAACTCCAGCAATGGCCAGGGTGTAGGAGTAGGGACAGAAGAGAGAGACTAGAGAGGCATTTAGGAGATAAATAGGATCAGATGATTAATCTGTACATGGAGAACAAAGAGGAAAAGGAGAGGGGAAAGCAAAAGAGTCAAGCTAATACCCAGATTTGCAGTATGACACGTGGATGATGGCAGGGGCTTCACTGTGTTAAAAGATTGAGAGAAAGGGGGAAAAGTTTTGGAGATCAAAATGAAGAGTTTGTTTTTGGAAAATTTTTACATTTTTTAAATTTAAATTAATCTAATTAACATATAGTGTATTATTAGTTTCAGAGGTAGAGTTCAGTGATTTGTTTCCTATAATTAAGAGTCTCTTATGGTTTCTCTTCCTCTCTGATTTCATCTTGTTTTATTTTTCCCTCCCTTCTCCAATGCTTCTCTGTTTTGTTTCTTAAATTCCACATATGAGTGAAATCATATAATTGTCTTTCTGGAATGGTAAATTTAAATAACCTGTGGAATACTTCCTGGAGATAAACAGGAAGGCACTATATATAGATCAGGATCTCAGGAGAAAGGACAGAGCTAGACAGATAAGGCATATAGGTAGTAATTTAAGTAAAACTTCACCACCAAATCACCACTTGAAATGGAAACCATAGAAGGGTAACACATTCAGAAATTAAGCATGCAAAGAAACCTTCCCAAATAGAGACTAACATTAAGACCCATTCAGTCACTAAGGCAGCTGGCTCTGTCTTCTGTACAAAAAAAAAAAAAATATATCAATAAAATCTCTCCGAGTGAAACTATGTTATCTTCCTTAACCTTGCTATTTATTAAAACCAAACTCTCTCTTCTCTTAGGTTCTATTCATTTATGCATTAAACATGCATTTGCTCATTAATGTAGCCCAAATATCAATAGCCTTATCTGTTTAGCCCTGACCTTACTCCTGAGATCCTGGGCAAGGGAGACCCTGACCAGATCTGGGGCACTTCTTTTCAGTCTAAAGTACATTGTTCTATTCCAGATGTTTAATTGTTTACTTTAAAAAATGAAATAATTATGTCATAGATTGGAAGAAGTGACATTCAAATATTAGTTATCCCAGCATTTAAAATTTTTTTAATATATCCTTTAAACAAAAAATGCTGACCTCCAAAATAATCAGTACAATGGCCTCCTGATATGATGAGTGTTCTACTTCATAAAGTATTCATCATCATTTCATTCAAATCCTACAGTTCAGAGACTGGATTTCTTAAAAAAGTAAAAACAAAAAAAATAATAATTTGGTAAAAGTCAAAGCTTCTCAAATCTTACTTCAATATAGTTAGATTTTGTAAGACAGTGGGTGGGTTCTAATCACATCCTGATTGGTACAGATTTATGCAGAGTTTATGCAAGAATTAATGGACATTAAGAAAGTCATTCCATGCATACTGATATGTGATTATGCCTGAAGATATGTAAAGTCATCCACAGCTGGAAACACACTAAAATAATAAGGCTACAGTTGGAAATGCTGTTTTAATTATGAATATCTTTTCTATTTTTATATAGTACTGATCTTCACTTACTTGTAGTAAAGATACATTATTTTAATTTAAATTTTCACTGTTTAAAATTCATATATATATATATAGAGAGAGAGAGAGAGAGAATTAAGAAAATATATTACTGACATATGTAATAGTTTCTACATTCAGAAAATTCCTGAGAGGTTTATATTTTCATCTTAAAGAGAAAAAGACTACAGTCACAATTAAATTCATATGCCTAATTACATTAGATAAATAGAGTTTAAGATGTGTTTCCTTGATGCAAAAATTGTTATCATGAACTTAGAAAGGATAGAGGCCACCCAAAAGAACTGCACCATCCTACTTTTCATTGATTAGCTTCTAGATTAATTCTAAATTATCAAGGAAAGAAACTGACTTCTATTCAGTAGCAACTAGCCAGTCATTTGATCATACACACTTTACCTAATTTAATCCTTTCAATGTATTTATTATTAGCCATACTTCATAAAAGAGAAGAGAAGCTTATATAAAGACCTGTGGTGATTTTTAAATATGTTCAAAAATTCTTTCCAGAACACCTGGGTGGCTCAGTCGGTTAAGCACCTGACTCTTGGTTTCGGCTCAGGTCATGATGGCAGGGTCCTGAAATGGAGCCCTATGTTGGGCTCTGTATTCAGCAGTGAGTCTGTTTTTCTCCTCCCTCTCTCTCGACCCCTACCCTCCCCTCTCATGGGCACATGCTCTCTCTCTAAAATAAATAAATAAATAAATCTTAAAATTGGAGTCTACTTCTCTTTCCCTTGAATGTGAGCTGGATTTAGTTACTTAGAATATGGTATAAGGGGATCCCTGGGTGGCACAGAGGTTTGGCGCCTGCCTTTGGCCCAGGGCGCGATCCTGGAGACCCGGGATCGAATCCCACGTCGGGCTCCTGGTGCATGGAGCCTGCTTCTCCCTCTGCCTGTGTCTCTGCCTCTCTCTCTCTCTCTCTCTCTGTGACTATCATAAATAAATAAAAATTAAAAAAAAGAATATGGCATAAATAGTGCTTTGTGATTTCTGTGAGATAATAAAAGATATGGAAACTTCTTCTTGGATGGCCCTTTCTGTAGCACACTAGCTGCCACAGTGTGAGGATATTCAAGTGGCCTGACTAGTCAGGTCAGGCTGTCATAACAAAATACCATACACCAGGTTGCTTAAACAACAGAAATTTATTTCTCACAGTTCTGGAGAAGGGGAACTATAAGATCAAGGTGTCATCTGATTCAGTTCCTGTTGAGAATTCTCTGACTTGTGGACAGCTACTCTCTTACTGTGTCCTTACATGCTGGAGACAGACATGGTTCTGGTCTTTCTTCCTCTTCTTATTAGGGCACCAGCCTTATCAGATTAGAGCCCTATCCTTATAACCTTTTATTTAACTTTCATTACTTTAGCATAGGCTCTGTCTCCAAATACAGTCACATTAGAGGTTAAAGCTTCAATTTATGAAATTAGAGAAGACACAAATATTCAGTCCATAATACAACCCTATGGAAAATTTCACATTGCTAGGTACTAAAGCCCCCAGCTAACAGCCATGTCAGTTAGGCAGCTGGGTAACAGTTCTTCCAGCTACAGTCAAATCTTCAGATGACTACAGCCTGGGTCAATATCTTAAATGCACTTCAACAAAGACCCTAAGCTACAGCCACCCAGCTAAGTTTGCCTTAAATTCCTTACTCTCAGAAACTATATGAAAACATAAATATTTATTTAAGCCACCAAATGTTGGAGTAACTTGTAACTGAAATAGATAACTAATAGATGTAGATCTCAGTAAGTGGCAAAACAAGGATTAGAAACCAGGTTTTTCTGACTGGTGAAGTACGGGCTCCTTCTACTTTCCACACTGCCTATACTGCCTCTCCAATATTTAAACACTCATCCATTTATTGTGAGACTTTACATATATACATAAGCTCATCTTAATAACTTTGAGAGATTGACTTTATAATGAAAATATAAGAATGTATATTTTTGTAAATAAAAATAATTTTTAAATTTTTTTTAATTTTTATTTTATGATAGTCACAGAGAGAGAGAGAGAGAGACAGAGAGGCAGAGACACAGGCAGAGGGAGAAGCAGGCTCCATGCACCGGGAGCCCGAAGTGGGATTCGATCCCGGGTCTCCAGGATCGCGCCCTGGCCAAAGGCAGGCGCCAAACCGCTGCGCCACCCAGGGATCCCTAAAAATAATTTTTAAACCAAATAAAACATATGGTTTTCATATTATAAATCTCTACCTCTAATGGTTACTTCAATCTGCCTACTTTTCTCCATCTCCACTATGATTACTTTAATCTTTGCTGCCATGGTCTCTGGCCTGGACAACTTTAGTGGCCTAATTCATAGTTGCTTCCATAGTTTTCTTCCCCAATCCATTTTACACATAGCAGGGGGATTGAACTTTTTAAAATGTAAATCAAACCATGTTACTCTTCTACTTAAAATCCCTCCATGACTTCATGACTCCTCTTGCTGGTTACACTTACAATATCTAAGTCAGAGTGAATAGAACTAATCATATGGTCACCCAGTTGGTGGCAACTCATTGAAAGTAGAGTACAATACATGCTATATGATCACCTTTACTTCTTTTCACTTCCCTACACAGGTATTTTTCTATCCCATGAGCTCATGAACCCATCTGGCCTTAGAGACTTTGCAATTTACAAGCCAAGAAAGAATATGATCGTAAGGGAATAAAATACGAACTCATCATAAAAAATTTTTAAAGTTATGGAATAGCTGAAAAGTACAAGCATTGAGAAGTAATGAGAAGGCACTGAAATTTTCAGAACATAGGTAAAAATCTAATTAATATTTTTTAAGATTTATTTATCCATTTGAGAGAGAGAGAGAGAGAGAGCAAGTGAAAGTGGGAGGAGGGCAGAAGGAAAGAATCTTTAAGCCAACTCCCTGCTGAGTGAGGAGCCAGAAGTGGGTGGGGCTCAATCCCATAACCTATGAGATCCTGACCCAAGTCAAAACCAAGAGCTGGCTGCTTAACCAACTGAGCCAACCAAGTGCCCCAATTGAATATTTTAATAAAGTGTTCCACACACTAGTTATAAGAACAGAAACATCTAAAGTAACCTAAATAAGTTGGAATTTACTTATACTCCTAATTTCTCTGGCCAAATTTTATTAACCACAGATATCTAGATCCAATAGGTTAATTCATTTGTCTGCTGTGCCTTTATTCTCTGTCACACAATGTCTCAAATTATCTCTTCTACTAAGTTGATACTGACCTTAACTACAGACGGTTGTATATTTAAAGGGAACGCACATTCCCATTGGATCAAGCTCAGTACGCAGACATTGCAATTGCAATAACTATGGTTCTGCCTCTCCTGGCAACTGCCTCTTATGTGTTTACTAAGAGTCCATGCTCTCTTCTTTTTTCTGCTTCTTTTTATATTTTTAAGCTTATTTCTCAATCCAACACATTACATATTCCTAATACTCCACTAGACCCTGGGGCTTTCTACAACTCTTCTTTCCTTACTTCTGCTCAACATGGAAAAAGAATTCATTTCTCTCAGAAATCCTATTGTTTTCCTGACAGCACCAAAAAGACAATTCCCGTTAAAAAATCTTATTTATCTATAGGATTCTTGACACTAGTGATTAAGAATTATCTTTATTTTTAAGTGTCCTTAGCTATTGCTATGTAGTAAAAAAGGAAAATAACTACAGTGGACTTGCATCCTCCCTGTTAGGGTTTAGGTTTTATAACTCATAAGACAGAAAGGCAAATATGGTCAAAATTATGCTTGAAAGTCTCTTAGGAGACCCACATTGGAGACTAATATACTATCTCTCAATAAATGGATCACAATTTTCCTTCCGGGGTGGGCTACTTTACTCTTTTTGGTTTAAAACCAGATAAAAGAGTAGACTTCTGTTTGGAGTCCAAATTGTATTAATAAATAATTATCATTAAACATTGGAATCACAATCTGACACCAAGATCTCATGCTATGAGAGGCAGGAAAGAACTGAGAACACCTGAGGAAGAACAACAGATTAACACCTCCCCTCCCACACTTACTTTGGGTCAGACACCCTAAGGAGAATGATGAAATCACCCCTGCAATTTAAATTTCTTTCTCTCCACTCACTCTCTCCCTATTCCCTCTTGCTAAGTTTGCCTTAAATCCATAGGTGATGTGACTACATAACATATATGTAAGGCCATTAGCTGTCCCAACTGAATGACAGCTATCTTGAAATGAAAGGAAATACCGTCTCCTTGCTTTCAGCCATAACTAGCCTCTACATGTAAATTACTCTGGGTTATAAGGAGTAACCACCAAATCTGGAAACACAAATACAGAATAAATAATTCATTGATATCATATTACGATACAGATTAAAATTATGTTATCTATATTTCCAAATGCTATGGCTACTCTATAAACAAAATAGTTTGAATAATTATAGTCTCTACTCTTGCAGAGTCCATGAACAAAAATAAAAAACTGTTACAGATAAAAGCATAAAAGTAACAAGACAATTTAACAAAAATAATTGTTGTATCAACCACATAACTAAAAATTTAAATGTAAAAATCGATGTATTCAGTCTTCCTTTCAGTAATAAGAAAGGATATGATGTAGAATTTTATCTTAGTTTCTATCCTGAAAATAATTTAATCACACTTGCCTTGCCTCTCAAGAGATGAGAAATATATATTTACACCATTTACCCATTACTTAGTTGGTTTTCATGTACAAACCTTTCTTTACAACTCCAAGCCTATGTCTAAAAAGTAAAAGTTAGATAAACTTCCTACCTGGTAATTTTAGCCACCTTCACCTTCTCCTTGGAAGAAAAGCAATTAGGTATTAATTGGATGGTTGTAAGGAAAACCTGCTGAGTTCCAGACAAACTGGATGTGTCAGGTTAGAAAGAGAATGATTGTTCGCATTGATTTAGATTGGACACCTGGTAGGCCCTTTAGAGGACCTTGTGCCAGTCTCAGAAAAGAGCAATATGGACTCAGAGTGACCAACCAGATATAAAGAATCATGATCATTTCATTATCTGCCAATAGTTTTGTAAAAACTACCAGCATAGAAAATTAAAGGTTTTATTGCCGGACAGATGGGCATGCATGCTGGGAAGCCATATAGCTGGCCCACACAAAACGGATGAACAATTCCTGATTTTCATAACACTGCACTTGAAAACACAGCAATTTTCAGCCTAAGCAATAAGGCCAAGGGAATAGGAAAAACTTCTTTCTAATATTTTTCCAGATAGTTAAATGTGAGTTATAATTTATAGTTAGTTTGGCTCTTCTTGGCATGCCTCCTATCAGGATTCATTATCCCACTCAGCTTCAGTGCCTCAGGGAGGTGAAAGAGAAGGCCATGTCCATATTGCCTTGATCTCTGCTATCTGTTAATACTGTCTAACTATGGCAGCAGCTGAGTTATATTATTGCTCCTCTACAGTTATTTATATTTAACACATGATGAAGGCAATGGTTCCCAAATCCTTGTATAGGAAACATTAAAATTATAGTTTCTGGGGATCCCTGGGTGGCTCAGTGGTTTAGCGCTTGCCTTTGGCCCAGGGCGCGATCCTGGAGTCCCGGGATCGAGTCCCACATCAGGCTCCCGGCATGGAGCCTGCTTCTCCCTCTGCCTGTGTCTGTCTGTCTCTCTATCATAAATAAATAAATAAATCTTATAAAAAATAAAATAAAATTCTAGTTTCTTTGGACCATACTACCTGTAATTACAGTTTAGCAGGGGGGTGTGTTGGGGGGGGTCGTGAAAGAACTTGCCAGAAAACAGTATTTTAGCTAGTATTCCCAATAAACACACTCCCATTTAGGAGTCACTACTTAAAAGATCAAAAAGCATCAGACCAAAAAAAAAAAAAGCATCAGACCCCAAAGTAATACATCTCTAATAGTACAACTTAACTCATGGGCAACGGATATAAAAATTTTGGAAGGGAAATCACACATTAGTAGCTTCCTATCTACCTTTGCATAAACACTAACCAGGTTGAACTGTTTTAGATTTCCATTAGCCTATATCTGACTGCAGAAAATTTGAACAAAATTATTTTTTCAACCTCACTTCAAGGATTATGTACAGTGCTGAGCTAGTAAAGGTTTAATAACTGGATCCTGGGGCAAAAAATGTGTGTGTGTGTGTGTGTGTGTGTGTGTGTGTTGCTTATTATCCACTTTGCCAATATAAAAGACATGTAACATACACAGAATAATAAAATATATAATATTCTTTGTTGTGAATTCCACATACCTAGAGCTTCAGTGTGAGTTATTATTTTTTGAAAATCCAGTTTTTTTAACTCTACTGCCAATAATGGTATTACAAAATACCATTGAATACACTTGATTACTATTTAATTCAGCTAAGACATCACTCATATCATTAACAAGCATAGTTACGACACAAAAATTAATTGATAATTTTGTTTATATTAAAATGTTAAGATTAAAGTGAAATACAAAGGCCTATGCAAGAACTTTACTCCTCAATGATGCAAGTGATTTCCTGGCTAAATGTGATAATAGTTTGTGAATACTGGAAGTAAATTTCCTCATTTTTTATGCTATTCACAATTTAACAGCTACAGACATGACACACTTTAAATTTAATCAGCATTTAACATTTTCTCCATCACTTTTAAAACTTAAACAATCAAGACACTAAATCAAGTCCTAATTTGCACCATTTGCTGATTGCTATGATGTAAAGACTGACTCCCACCTGGCTAATTTGAAGCTACTAACATGATATCACAGAGGGCTAAGTTTGGAAGAGATGTACGGTAGTGTCTCTTCCATCAAACAATTGATATGTATAATCTTAAGAGCAGAGATAATGGTTAAAAGTAATTTTAAAAATTAAGGAGTTATGAATTTTGAATATTGAGTACTTTTATTTTGATATAAATTAATTATAAGCTTATATAATTTAATTTTTAATAATGGTGTGTTTAACAACGGGTTCTCATAGTTCCTTAAAATTTAACAATTAACTCACAAACCAGTTAGAACCACTGTTATACAATGCTTACAGTGTAGAAGTGAGAAGAGGTAAGGCAAAATAGGTTACACAGTTCACGCTATGGGAGGAAGGGGAAGGAAGACAGACTATGTTGAAAAGAAAAAAATGTAGAAAAACTTTCTTATCTACCTGCCACCTTCACTCTCAGATATTCCCTTTTCTTAATTATATAGGTGGAAACTCACCAGCAGACTCTTCAACAGAAGGATAGAATTTAACTAATTGAGAGTGGGCCACTGTCACTCACCAGGGAACTTTCTCTAAAGCAATGGGCCCATGGTTTTCAGCCCTGTTGACCACCAAAATCAGTGATGATTTGTTTTATTTATATATACATACACACATGCACATATACACATATATACATACTTATATACATACACACACATGTATCAGGACCACCTAAACCAAAATTTCCTAAGATGATTCTATATTGGAAACTACTTTGAAGTTTAGCCTGGAATGTTTAACATTTAATTGTGTCTATTGATTCACATTAAAGAGTCCATTTCAGAAAACTCATCTTGAAACTAAGTAACTGCCATATCAATTTCAACAAGTATATGAAAAGATCCATTCCTGTGTTTAAATAGGAAACTGAATGCTGCATATCCTTTTTGGAATAAGCTGTAATAAAAAAAAATGCTATCCACAAAATTTTTTGCCATTTTTTTCTAGTTATAAATTCCTCAGGTGTGAAAAATTTATATTTACAATTTTCTCTTGTCTTGCTATATTTTCAAAAATGAAAGATGAAGAAACAAACTTTGATCTGAGAATATGATGACAGGGACAGAAAGAGTACTTTTATGACATATTTTCAAAACTGTGTATAGGGAATAATATTTCAGGTTTGGAAAATCCCATTACTTTAAATGGGATTTACATGGTTACATTCCAAACTACTTTGAAATTTTAACCTAGAATGTGCAACTTTGATGGTGTCTTTTTGACTTAAGCTGGGATAACTTACTTTTATAAGTCACTGTTTCAACATTCAAGTTCTATTTTTTTTTTTTTTTTTTTTTTTTTTTTTTTTTTTTATGATAGTCACACAGAGAGAGAGAGAGAGGCAGAGACACAGGCAGAGGGAGAAGCAGGCTCCATGCACCGGGAGCCCGACGTGGGATTCGATCCCGGGTCTCCAGGATCACGCCCCGGGCCAAAGGCAGGCACCAAACCGCTGCGCCACCCAGGGATCCCTCAACATTCAAGTTCTTTGAAGACATAACCACCTAACATTTTTTAGCTTTGAATCAACTTTAACATAATTATCAAGCTAAGTAAAAATTATTTTAACAGCAAAACACAAAATTATTTCTGAACAACCTTTATATAATCAAAAGAGTACAAATAGATTTAAAAGGATTACATTCTGAACTTGAACTTAGAAATATTAGTAATCATCTGATGTCCAATGCTTGGCTTACAATAAATAAAAGCATCATATCAAAGCATTTATAATCACTACTTAAATTGCTATTCTTGAATGTTTTCACACTTGAACCATTTTTCTAGTTGGTAGTCTCTCATTAGGGAGGTCAATATTCTCCTGATCACATGGAAACAGTTTTGTGGAGACCCTCTCTGAGTCTCCATTTATATATGGTTTCTCTTCCCCCTCCCATACCTCACAGTGTTGGAGTGTCACATGAATCACTTTGGATGATAATCACTTAAGTAAAGTTAGTAGCACAACCATAAGGCATTCAGTTGCCCAGTTTAGGGTTCAATTATCCATTTGCCCTTATATTAACATTCAATTTTAGACACAATGATTAATTCTACCTCTGGGACATAGGCAGAAAACTGGGGTGCAAACCATAAAATGTCACCATCTAATTTTCCACTTATCATCTCATTTTTGTTCACTTATCTCCATCTGTTTATTGCTTACAAATCCTCCTTGTCAATATATTAGTCAGATACCACCTAATGTTCTTTGGCACCTATTACAGTTCCCATTAAGCTAAAATTCTAAAATAGCTTTCTAAATACTGGGTTTTTATCTTTGCCAATGTGAAATTGTAAAACCTTCTTTATCCATTCATTGCATCAAAAACTTGATTTCCCCAGATGCTAAATCATTAATCTTATCTGGATGTATTTCAAGATCAAAGCTCCTATTTTAATAAATTTACATGACAACCAACAATAAATCCTCAGATGCCCACCTTTTGGATCACAACCTGACTAAATCTTTCATCTGAAGCTGATCCTACACTACTTCTGGATTTGGAAACAAAGAACATATTTAGGGGATTAGATTTAGACAGAGACAGCAAGAAATCTTCCTTTTACATATTTTTCCTTTTCCTGAGCCCATGCAATAAATTTAGCTCTGCAGGTTAACAGAAAACATGGATGTTATTATACATGCTGCTTTGTTCCCTCTGATTCTCTTCAAAATATCTAAGACCAGGGCCTCAATTTTTCTGTAACAGAACTTTGCTGCCACCAACTGAACACATTCACCCAATGCAAGTAGACTTTTTTTACAAATTAGTGCTGGGAAGAAAGATAAAGGAAATATTAAATATTCTCTTGGCCCAGATCCCAAACCATAATCAGAACTCCATTTCTAATCAGTAATACCACCAGAGCAATGGCAACCTTCTCTTCCTTCCTAGACCAACTTATATTATTAGAAAATTTCTTCTTTATATGTAAGCAAAGAGCATTTGTTTTATTCATACCAACAAGCATAAATCAAAGGCTTTGTGTCAGGAGTGTCATGTCATGAAATGATGACATTGAGCCGGTCAGTGAGCTGGGATTGGATTACCAGGTCACATTACCACATGCTTGGAGGTAACAAATGGATTACCAGGTCAGTAAAGCAAACTCTTCTAACCACATTCTCATTGGTAAATGTTTATTTTTAAAAAATGCACCAAAGTCTCTACAGGTGACTCTAATTTCTTCTCTCTAGGTCAAATCCATAGCCCTCCCTTAAAGTGGTAGATGTCAATCAATCACTCAATTAATAAATAAATAAAGAGATGTCATTTAGTCAAGTGGTCCCAGATCTTAGCAACACACAGAATCACCAGGTAAAATACAAACTCTAAGGCCCCCTCCCTAGACCTACCAATCAGAACCTCCCAGAAGAGGGTTTGGGCAACAAAAGATCACAATTCACAGCTAGAGTTGAAGATCACCAGTTTAGTCCTATTCCCACATTTTCTGGATGGGGGAGCAGGCTCAGAAAAGTAAAAGCAATCCACCAAACTGTGTACAGGCCCTCAGGGAAAAACCCTAATAAAGCCTGAGCCCAGGGTTTAGATAGCTTAGTACCTGAGCTCACTGGAGAAGCCTAATCTATACGAAAACACCTCCAGCATGTTGACCTTTGCCATATGCTTTGTCCTCTTTAACAGTTCTGCATAGGCAAAATGAAAATGCTGTTTGGGTCTAGAAATCAGTCCTTCAAAGATAACAAGGAGAATAGCTCATTTATTTTCATTTCTTACCTGCCTCATTTAGTCTGAAAATTTTGCCTTGAACCTTATGGGAGCTGAAAAGATCTTTACTATGAGTCAAATATGACCTATTTTGTTAATTCCCATAACAATAATATTTTCCCCTAACATAGCTCACATATGGAATGTTTTAAGTTAAATTAATATATACTTGCAGTTTTTCATGTATTTGGCTTAATATTTATAGTATTTAAAGGAAACAAAACATTGTATGTTTCCATAATATCGTAATTTTTTTTTAACCTTCCTCTTGGGAAGTTTAATTTTAGGTTTCTTTTAGTGTCTTATGAAAAAGATCTATCCACCACCACTAACGAAAGAAGTAATGCATTATTTATCCTACTTCTTGGACCCTCAAATCTACAAGCCCTGTCCCCATTCAACCTTAGCCTTAGATCATTGGACATAACTTTGCTTCAAGGTGCACCCTGGCTCATCTATCATGTTTTTGGTTTTGGTTTTTGGAGGGTTTTTTTTTTTTTTTTAAGATTTATTTATTTATTTATTTATTTATTTATTTTAGAGAGATAGTACAAGTGAGTGGGGGCAGGGCAGGAGGAGGAGAGGGAGAGAGAGAATCCTCAAGCCAACTCCCCAGGCTCCCGTGGAGCCTGACGCAGGGCTTGATCCTGGGACCGTGAGATCATGACCTGAGCCAAAATCAAGATCCAGGTACCTAACCAACTGAGCCACCCAGACACTCCCAGTTCCTCTACCTTCTTCATTAGTGGCAACCTTAAACTGCTCTCCTAGTGAGCACCCAAGAATCCTTGGAATTAAACGGGCACTGCTGTCCCCACCTGATTAAGATGGCAAAATTTTTGACAAGAAGCTAGTTTTACACAACAGGTTTCTCTTTCCAGAAATTCAGTTTGCACTGATTAATTGAGGGGGGGGGTGCGGGTAAGGGAGAGGCAAGCAAGAAGGAAGTTAGTAGTGGGAAAGGATGACACCACCATGAGTGACAGCTATATCCATAAAAGACAAGACTCCTCACCAGAAATCTGATAGGATCAAGGAATGAGACATCTTCTGAAGGTACCTAACCCAAAGGAATGAAATGGTGAGGGTAACAAGCTGCTTTAAATTAACAAAGCCTTAGTAGTTGAATGGGTATAGGGGTATGAGTAATTCTGCTTCAGTATCCATTTGGGAAAGTATAAAGTTAAAAGCAAAAGCATTTTTTATTCCTGTTTCTTAACAGAATACAGAATGGATTCCAGAATTCTGAGGATACTGGAGAACACTAATGCAATTTTGCCTCCTGAAGGACTTCAGAAAACCAGAAAACCAATGTAAGACATAAAAATCCAACATATACGACACCAGAGGGAGATCAAAAGAATGGCCAAACCAAAAAAAAAAAAAAAAAAAAGGGAGTTAAAAACAAGGCCCATTCAGTTATTGGAAAGACCAGCTCAGGAGTACACACAGATTCCCACTATTAACTTAGAAGCCATTTTACAGGGGGATGAAGGTGGGGAAACTGCAGATAAAACTATTGAGTGGATCCCTGGGTGGCGCAGCGGTTTGGCGCCTGCCTTTGGCCCAGGGCGCGATCCTGGAGACCCGGGATCGAATCCCACATCGGGCTCCCGGTGCATGGAGCCTGCTTCTCCCTCTGCGTATGTCTCTGCCTCTCTCTCTCTCTCTCTGTGTGTGACTATCATAAATAAAAAAAAAAAAAAAAAAACTATTGAGTACCAACTAGATTTCAGGCACTAGTGATAGAAATGAGTGGGTTCCACCCGCAAGATGCTTCACTTAACCTCCCATTCATTTGTAAACACATTGTCTCTTGGTAATATAACATTATGGCTTCCCCCTCAGACCTGATAGCACTTATTATCACCAACTAATAGTTCCCATAAGAAGTTGTTAGTTGTAGGAAAAGAGGGGAGAGGCAATATCTTGACTAATTATTGCCATAAATAATAATATTAAATCTAAATCTATTATATTTATCAGATATTGTCCTCTAATTAAATAAACAACACCAAAATAATCCTATCCAATAACCTATTCAATAAATATAAGAGTATATTTTACAGCCAGCTCATCCTGGTAGAGCCAATAATATAGATTTTTATAAAAACTCAGTCTTCTACAGAGATCATACTAAAGTTCTATTATAAGCAAGTTTATACTTGGCCTTGACTATTTGCAGGCTGAAGTAATATCTTTGATGCTTTAAGGTATAAAAATTCAGTTAACAAGCAAAAACTTGTCTAAGCTTTTGAAGTTGTAAAATTCCTTTTCTTATAGAAAAAGAATGTGGTTTTTCCCACTAGTATCTTTTTTTTAAAAAAAGATTTTATTTTACTTATTCATGAGAGACACACACAGAAAGAGAGAGAAGCAGAGACGCAGGCAGGGGGAGAGGCAAGCTCCAGGCAAGGAGCCTAACGCAGGACTCCATCCCAGGTCTCCAGGATCAGGCCCTGGGCTGAAGGCAGCACTAAACCACTGAGCCACCTGGGCTGCCCCCCACTAGTATCTTTGAGCTGATACTACCAGGGTTAGAATTGCATTTCACTGAAAAAGCACAGAGAGACATATATTTAGTTGTGTTCATATGGACAGTAAATGACCATATATAACATCTGCATTGACTCCTCAGTCCCTCGAGTCCTGTGGAGATGTACTTGGCCAACAGCAGGCTGCTTCATGTGGGCTTTGACAAGTCTGCGTGTGGGGCCTGCCATTGTTAGCTCTCCCACCCTATCTATTATAGTCAGCTCCTATTTGGTATCATCTGGGAAAGTCTGCCTTGCACCAACTGCTATATCATTGTAGTAGGACACTTCTCTGCTGTTACAAAAATTCTCATGCACATTTAATCTTGAGGGAAAGTTTAATGGAAATTTATTAAAAGTGCATTTTCTAGAGTTCCATTCTATGGAACCTAAGACCTACCTTTGTGGTCCCTATGACCCACCCTTATGGTAAAGTGGGAAAGCCCATAGTAGAAGAAAATTATAAACACCAAAATTTTCTAAATGAAATGTCAACATTGTTATCTAAAATATTTTAATTAATAAATTCATCATCAAGATTTCAAGTATTTTGTGAATATATCTAACATGATTTGATTATAATCTAATACTGCCACACACAACTGGTGGTATAGGAATAGAGTTCCTCAGAGATAAAGCCTATGGAACCCAAACTCAAGGTACCTCCATTTCAGTGATTATCAATAATTCACTGTAATATAAAGTCTACATTAAGTTACATGAGGCACATACGAAGTACCTAAAAAATACAAATACAGAAGATGTGTCTCTCATTCATACTCATATTCTCATTTTCTCATTGATGCATTTCTATTATTGCAAGGTATATATATATTGCAGTCCCAAAAATTCCACATATAGACTGTACCCCAATGTAAAACTAGCAACCTCAAACATTTACCTGAATCATTCAGATCCTTATAAATATATATCGGCTCGTAATTGCTGAGTAATGAGTTAACCTTTTGTTTAAGCAGAATAGCACTCATCTCAGTTGGGAAATTTGAGTGATCCAAGTAATTCTTGGTGCCCTAAACTGTCTCCCTAATTTAAAAAAACTTTGATCTCCGAAACTTCACATCTCAGAATTCATTTTGTACTTCATTTCTAAATTAAAAATATTTCCCAAAAGTTTACATATTTTATTATCCTACACTACTAAAAGCATTTATTAGAATTGAATTCTTTAGTTGGGATTTGAAGCACTGTAGCCTGAAAGAGGAGAGACCATTAAAAAAGAGGCAATGACCAAAGAAATGACAACTAGAGCATTGAGAACTTGCCTACTTCCCAAGTTATTTAGTTGCCAAGCCCACAGAGTTATTCTGGCATACCAATATATTCCTTTTATCACAATGGTGGCAGAAAAAGAAAATTGGCACAGGAGATGAGATGGGATCATGGAAAAATCTGGCCATGGCAGATACTATTTTCTACTGAATTTTCTACTATGAAAGACAGAAACTATAATAGAAAGGAAGTCACATTACATCTCTGAGCTTCATTTTCTTACATGTATAATGTTGGAAATATACCAATCATGCTCCTAGTGAGCATCAAATAAGAAAATGGTACATGAAAGCATTTTGAACATCATTAAGTATCATACATAGGTAAAATAAATTACTCATATCAGATTCAGGACATGTTCCTGAATTCCTGTTTAGTTGTTAAAATATAAGACTTTGATGAATCTTTTTCAAGATTGCCTTGAATAAATCCATAGAGCTTCCTCTGCCATCCTCATTGCTTTTTCTTCTCTGCTTTGGGAGTGGTGTGAAAATGGGAAGTAAGGATTCTGGTTATTTCTGACTTCTTAGCTTCTCTGCACTACCACTACAGAGATTCCTTTTGGTTTTTATTTGATTTTTGTTTGTTTGTTCTATTGACACACCTTTAACTGAATCTGCAGAAGCTCTAAGCTTCAAAGATTTGTGTGAAGAAATTGAATCCAGAGAGAGAGAATTCATAGGAAAAGAATTGTTGACATGGAAGTCAATAGAAGTTGCATTTCTGAAATAACCTTGATGGTCAGAGCAACTTAACCATTCATTTAACATAGTGACGCACTACACTGAATAGACTAGTAAAGACAGATAACAAAGAGCACTATTTATATGCAAAGACACTGAAGAACTTATCCGGGAAAGTGGCTGGTATAATGAAGCAAAACAAGAAGACAGACTTTTAAAGTATAAGTAGACCAAAAGCTTTTGAATCCATAGCACTTCCTCTAAGAACATGGGTGGCCAGAGTCATTAAATTTATTCTGTGGTACAAGTCCTAGAAGTGAGTATTGATCATGGTTTTTAAATCTTTTAATTTACTTTCAAAAGTAGAAAAACTGAAAGTCAAAATACGAGTATCATTTTGGTTATTTCTTTTACTAACAACTGTAAAAGAGGATATTAGCCCTATTCTGAAGACAAAGAAAATGAGGCTCAGAGACATTTTTCCATTCACAGCTAGAAAGTTAGGTAGTAAGCATTCAAACTGACTCTAAATCCTAAGTTCTTTCACTATAATAACTCACTTTTAATGTAATAGGTTTCTTATTCTATTGATTATAGGAACAATAGATTCAACAATTATGAAGTAGGGTGCCCAAAGCAACAGACATTAGAAAATGTTTGCAGAATGCTGAATGATCTTTCTAACAACTTTAGAGAACATGAATTATATGGTTATTTTAGAGATAAAGAAAAGATTAAGGTGGAGGTCAGTTAATACCTTTACTGAACACTTTCCATGAAGCAGGGAAGGATAATCACTATGAACCATCGATGTCCAGACAAATGGGAAAATAAAACAGATTATAAACAATTACCAGGCAACATAAAGGTTGAAGTACCCTAAGCCAACATGAAGAAGTACAAACATATAATTAAACAAAGAGAAATATATTTTTACTACAGAAGCCAGTAATCCCTATATAAAACATTTTTCATTTTCTAAGATTTCAATCATACTCTTTCCTTACTTAAAAACAATTTGGACATTTTTAAGGACAATAAGACAGTGCTCAAAAGAAACTGGAAGACTAGAGCAGAAAAGAGTTATTATTCTTTTCTTTTGTTCTAGTTCTCTACAGTGTCTTAGTTTGGTATCATATTTTTCCTACCTCAGAACATCACTTTAGCAAATGATGAGGAAGTGAGAAAAACGAGTACAAAAATGTTTTTAAACCTTGAAAATTTTCCATTACAAGAAAAGAGCTAGCAGAGTTACAATTAATCAAAGGAAAATTCATAAACATGTTTTAATTATGAGAGAAAAATGCCTCAACATTTTTAATAACAAAATAACCATCATTTTCCTCAGAGATTAACCATGTTATCCACACACAGAAATGAACTAAGAAAATGAGATACCTGAAAAAGACAACCCCAAAGCCAAAAAACTATTTTGAACATTCAGATAATTTGTATAAAAAATAATTTGTATATGATATATAATTTATAAAAGCTGACATTAGCTACACAATTGTCACCTTTCAATAAGTCTGAATTGTGACTGATACATATAAAAAAGTAAAACTGGAAATCAGCCCAAATGTCTATTCTACTTTGAGAACAAAATGAAGTACTGATACCACAAGGATGTTGAACATGAAGTATGCGATATAAGATCAATGAACCTCAAAAACACTATGCTAAAGAAAAAAAGCCAGATTCAAAAGACTATATATGGTATGATTTGATTTATATGAAATATCCAGGATTAGTCAATCTCTAAAGACAGAAGGTAGATTAGTCGCTGCCCTGATTGGGAACAGAGTGACTGCAAGTGGACAGGTGATTTCTCTGGAGATGGAAATGTTCTAAAATTAGACTAAGATTATAGTTGCACAACTCTGTAAACTAACTAAAAATCATTGAATTATACATTTCAACAGAATGAATGTTATGGCATGTAAATTACACCTCAATAAAGCTGTTACAAATTTTTTTTTAATTACAGTCCTACCAAATACCAATTTAAATTCTAAAACTTTACTTTTCCCTTTGTTAATGTGAAATATAAATAGTTCTCCAACAAGAATTCTCTCCTGTCATTTCTCATGAACATAAAGGGTCCAAAAGGACAGTATTTATATTTCATTTTCTTCTGAAATTCTCCCTATTCAAATTAAGATAAATCTCAATAGAAACCATAAGCCTTTCAAACCACGAGCTATTTTTCTACATCACTTATAAAAACCTACAGAAGGGTCCAATTTAGGGATGTATCATATTTTAGACTAGAAGAATGCTTAGCTCTTACACATGCCTGACTACATCTATAATACATCATATTGAATACAATATAATTGCTCTCTTTTTTAAAGATTATTTATTTATTTATTTATTATTTATTTATTTATTTATTTATTTATTTATTTATTTATTATTTGAGAGAGAGAGAAAGAGAATGTGCAGGAGCTGTAGAGCAGAAGAGGGAGAGAGAGAAGCAGACTCCTCACTGAGCTCAGAGCCAGATACAGGGCTCAATCTCAGAACCCTGAGATCATGACTTGAGCTGCAATCAACAGTCAGACATTTAACCGAATGAGCCACTCAAGTGCTCCTATAATTGTTCTCCCTAAACGTATTTTATATTTTGGAATATAAATGCTCTAAAAAATAAGATTTGTGAGATTGTTATTCATAAATTTACTTTATTAAGTTTTCAAAATTAATGGTAATGTTTCCTGGACCTGAAAAGGGCTTTTTAATGTCTCATTTTTATATTATAGGCCACAGCAGGTTGGGTTAGCCATGCTCATTAATGAGAATTCTCCCAGATTTAAACAGCAGTCACAAAGTCAATTTGAGCAGAAATAAGTTTGATAGCAAACTTACTTGTGATTTTAGGAGATACACAGATATTACTCCAACTAGCCATAATAGTTTATCCAAAGACATTGTACTTTTTATAACAAACAATCCCAAACAGAAGTAAAGATCTTCACATCTTGAGAGACGAATAAATTTCTTCAAATTAATATAATTGCTCTGTAACTATAATATAAGCATGCACAACTAAATAAAATATGTAACATAAGTCATTAAATTTACCATTTAGTAGAAGAATAGCAAGAAATAACACACACCAAAAAAAAGGAATATATCACAACTAAAGGTAACATGAACATCACAAGAGACAATGGCCAATGGGACTGAGAAAAGGCTGTGAATGTTACCAGGCACTTGCTTCAAGGTGAAGCTCTGAATACCACTTGATTTTTATCACACTTTCCATTGAAAAATATCTGCTTCCTTTTTTAATACAAACCCTCTTAGACTCTAGTTACAACTGAAGAAATTTCCAAGCCTGCTGGACAACTGACTCCCTAAGATTTCTTTCCATTTACATCCTGGATTAGGTTCACTTTTTCTCTAGACTTAATAATTTTATCTTTCATGTACTCTATTTTTCTTTGGATAAAACTCATTCTCACATCATTTTTTAAATAACAGGTACATAGAGGTAAACTTGCTAAGCTCATCTATCCCTAAAAATGTCTCCAGATGCCTCGCACTTGATAGTTTGGCATTTAAGTTTCAATCATTTCTTTTCAGGACCATACAGGACTGCTTTGTTGTCATCCAGCATCCCGTGTGCAAGATGAGCAGTCTGATGCCACTCTGATGGCCACTCCTTTGTAGGCAACCTGTTTTCCCCCAGAATCCTCTTGCTTTCTCTGGTGTCTTAAAGTTCCCCAAGCTTTGGCTCATCAGGTTTCAGTAAACTCCACTTTTCAGTCTGCAGGCTTGTCATATTTCAGAGCCTAAGGGCATTTTTTTAATATAATGAAGGAAATATTTATTTTTAAATCCCTTAATTTTGTTTTTTAAGACTTTTATTTTTATTTAATTTCTTCTGTTCTCTTTCTTTAAAAACTCTGTTAGATATAATGAACCACTCAAGTTGATTTTTTTATGCCTCGTAATTTTTTATCTATTTTACTTCTTTTTGGCTTTTAGTTAATATTTTAGGATGTTCCCTTGGTATTTTGTCTCCAGCCCTTCTACTGAACAATTTTTATTTTAGAAAGCATATTTTTAAATTTTTCAATTCCTCTTTGTTTTCTAATTACCCCTTTTTTATGGCAGCATCTTCAGTATTTAAGAACATCCTACCAGGGACACTTGGGTGGCTCAGTCTGTTAAACATCTGCCTTCTGCTGAGGTCATGATCCCAGGATCCTGGGATGGAACTGGTATATCTGCTCAGCAGGGAGCCTGCTTCTCCCTCTCCCTCTGCCTGCCACTCATATCCTACCAATCCAGGGGTACCTGGGTTGCTCAGTCTGTTAAGCATGCAACTCTTGATTTCTGTTCAGGTGGTGATCTCAGGGTCACCCAACATCAAGCCAGAGTTGGGCTCCACACATTCAGCGGGTAGTCAGCTTGAAGATTTCTCATTTCCTCTCCCTCTGCCCCTCCTGCTCATGCTCTCTGTAAAATAAATAGTAAATAAATAAATCTTTTTTAAAAATCTTATAAATAAATAAATATTTTAAAAAATGATATCCTATCAATCCAAATCCGTCTGAGAAATAATTTACAACTTTTTTTATTATCCTATTTCCTGGATTATCCTGAGGGTTATATTTGTTTGATCCTCTTCTTTGTGTCATTGGCTTGCTGAACATGTTAGAAATATTCTTGACTGACTGTTAATATTTATGAGTAATGACTAAATTAATTATCAGTTACTGAAAGGAAATTCCTCTGCCATTATATAATTCAATTTTCTACCACAATTCTTTCCCCTGCACTTAAGAGCTGACTGCAAGTTTTGTGATTGCGGCCAGGGTATTTCCACTGGCAAGTTCACTTTAGGATGAATAAATGGTGATCTAGCAAACCAACTGCATATGTCCTCCATGTCAAATAAAGGGGACTCTACCCTGTGGTAGGAATACTTAAACCAGGAACCTTCTGCCTCCCTGGACAGACAGTTCAATTGCTGTAGTGGAAAGCACCTCTGAGCTGTGTCTGTCAGTAGAATAAAGGGCAATCATGTGCTCCAGCAGGGAAGTACTCTGTGAGAGGAAAGTGAGAGTGAGCAGTAAATAAGGGATCTGGCCCACCTTTCTGCACACAGCCCTTCAATTAACTGCCTTGGGAAGAGCCCCCAGTAGGATCTTGTTCTTGTACTTATTGGCTTGCAGCCTGTCCAGGACTCCTAAGGAAAGAAAAGCTATTCCCTCGGCTATAGCCTTTTCTCAGATGTAGTAAAGTAGTTCTGTGCAGCTACTTTCACTTTTACGTTTTATCCATCTCTCCTAGTTTCAATTCACCAGAAATTCAAGTCTATAGTCTACTGGTCCCAGTCCCACTCCATCCTTATAACCACACCTCATTGTTTGCATTCATTTGTTTTTTCAATTTATCCTCTTCCTAAACCTATAACATCATTTTAGTAGCAAATAAATCATTGTTCTATCCACCATACTGAAGTTAAAAACCACATATTGAATTATAAGATTTGGGGAAGCTGGCTAGCTTGCTAGCTTCCTTTATTTCTTCCTTTAAAATACGATCTGAGGAAGTGAACATCTACCCCAGAAAAGATTTTAAAGAGGGAATGACTTTAAGTAGAACTTGCATCAGGATTTTATTTATTTATATTCTTGTTATTCTGCTATGTTCTGAAGATGTTACACTATATTTAATATAAGATAAAATGAAATTGAAGTAGGAGAATGTAAGAAAATTGAGCTGAGGTGAGGATCGCTGGTGAGCAGATAGAATTAGAATAGATGAATAAGAATAAGATGAAGCCAGAAATAAGTTTAGAACACCAAATGCACTCTATAAGATGGAAACCAAATTTAACAAAAAGTTTTCTAGCAACCAACACAAATAACTATCTCTTACATATATCACTGTTCTCACAAGATAGAAATAAAGCATCTAAGAAAATGTATTTCTGATAAATTTTTATTATAAGCAATGTAGTGAATATCTTCAACAATAAATATAACAATAATTTTCATAGAGGAAAGGTTCAGAGGGTTAGAATAATGATGGAAAGAAGCAGTAAAGTGGTTGGAAGAGTGATAAAGGTTGCTTTATTAGAAATGAGATGGTAGCTCTAAAGATACTCTGAAATGCTCTCCTACTTACCACCTTATGTTTTTTCTATAAAGAATTATATAATATCGGAATCCATGTATCTTTGAGGCCTTCTAGTCCTATGCTATATTTTTACATATTTGAACAAGTGATTAATCAACTTCTAATTGATACTTGCAGGATTGAGAAATGTATTGTTTTCCAAGGTAATCCATTCTATTTTTTGATAATTCTACTTATTACGTATTTATTCCTTACACTTAATCAATGTACGCTCCTACCCTCTGGTCCTATATCTGGTCTCTAGAGCTGCATAAATAAGCCTCACTGCTTGCCATGTGATAGCACACTGAATGCTTATAGACAGCTAGCACGGTACCCTCCTCTCCATGCTATATAGTTTCAGATCTCCTGTTTATAAATAAACTACGAGGAGATTTATTATGTGCATATGCTCATCTTCTCTGAGCCAGCTAATACGTAAAAGAAAATCGGGGTCAACAAAAAAGGAAAATATGACATTGGTAAATAAGAGAGAGAGCTGGGATGCCTGGGTGGCTCAAGGGTTGAGCATCTGCCTTTGGCTCAGGGCCTGATCCCAGGGTCCGCGATCGAGTCCCACGTCAGGCTCCCTGTGAGGAGCCTGCTTCTCTCTCTGCCTATATCTCTGCCCCTCTCTCTGTGTTTCTCGTGAATAAATAAATAAAATCTTTTTAAAAAGAGAGAGAGAAAGACAGAGAGTCAATGTACATTTTATAAAATAGACTAATAAACATCAGATTCCTGAAAACCTAAATTCTTGGGTGTTCTTTGATAAAAGGATATTTTTAGTGACAAAATATATACTGTCCAAATATCATTATTGTTGTAACAATTATTTCGAATTATTTTAAAAGTAAGTTATTATTTAATCATATGGTATTTTTGTTTTTAACTTTTTGAGGAACTTCCGTACTGTTTTTCCAGAGGCTCTACCAGTTTACCTCCCCACCAACAGTGTGCAAGGATTTCTTTTTCTCTATATGCTCATTAATGTCTATTATATCTTGTCTTTTTTATCTTAGCCATTCTCATAAGTTTTAGATGGTATCTCATTGTGATTTTGATTTGCATTTCCCTGATGATTAGGAATGTTGTATATTTTTCACATGTTTTTCACATTTCATGTCTTTCTGGACTCTATTCTGTTCTACTGATCTATGTGTCTATTTTTGTGCCAGTTCCATGCTGTTTGGATTACTATAATTTTGTAGTATATTTTGAAATCCAGAATTGTTATATTTTCAGCTTTCTTTCTTTTTTTAAGATTTTATTTATTTATTTGAGAGAGAGAGAAAGAGAGAGCACAAGTGGGGTGAGGGCAGAATGAGAAGTAGACTCCCCACTGAGCAGGGAGCCTGATGTGAGGCGGGACTCCAGGATCATGACATGAGCAGAAGGCAGATGCTTAACTGACTGAGCCATCCACATGCCCCTCAGCATTGTTTCTATTTCTCAAGATAATTTTGGTTATTCAGGTCTTTTGTGGTTCCAAGAAAATGAAAACACTAATTTAAAAAGATATATGCACCCTTATATTTATTGCAGCATTATTTATAATAGCCAAGATATAGAAGCAACCTAAGTGTCCATCAGCAGACAAATGGATAAGAAAGATGTGTTATGTATATAAATGGAATATTAAACAGCCATAAAAAGGGTGAAATTATGCCATTTGGGACAACATGGATAGACCTAGACAGTATCATGTGAAATAAGTCAAACTGAGAAAGACAAATACCATATAATTTCATTCATAGGAGGAATCTGGATAAGCAAAAGAATAAATAAAAAGTATAATTAGACTTATAAATATAGAGAACATACAGATGGTTGCCTTATGGGGGGTGGGATGGGCAAAACAGGTGAAGGAGAGTGGGAGATACAGACTTCCAGTTATAGAATGAATAAGTCATGGGAATAAAAGACACAGCATAAGGAATATAATCAATGATATAATAGTGTTGTATGGTGACAGATAGTAGCTACACTTACAGTGAGCACAGTATGATGTATAAACTTTCCAGATCTCTGTATTGCATACCTGAAACAAATATAACATTGCAAGTCAAATATATCTAAACATATTTTTAAAAAATAAAAATGCTGGGACGCCTGGGTAGCTCAGTGGTTGAGCGTCTGCCTTTGGTTCAGGGCATGATCCTAGGGTCTGGGATCGAGTCCCACATCCGGCTCCTTGTGGGGAGCCTGCTTCTCCCTCTGCCTATGGCTCTGCCTCTCTCTCTCTCTCTCTCTCTCTGTGTCTCATGAATAAATAAAATCTTTTTAAAAATAAAAATGCTTAGAGTTCCCCTAAAAAGTGAATTATTAAAGAATCCATTTTTCCTATATTTTCTGAAAAGTTAGGAATAATTTAGTGCTAAATGTTTTTTAAAGAAAAGGAAAAGGCATTTATTTAAAAAGTCTTTTCTAAGTTAGGATCAAGTTTTGAGTGGATGAGAAATAACTAAACTATAGTTGAACTCTGATTCTTTTTTATGTTTTCATTTTTAAGTAATCTCTACACCCAACATGGGGCTCAAACTCACAACCTCAAGATCAAGAGTCACACATTCTACTGACTGAGACTGCCAGGTGCTCCAGATGAAATCTATTTTTTAATATGTATCTCTTCCTATATGAAAAGTATATTGTTTGAATTCAACATGAAATTCTGTTTTTTGAAGAAACATATGTTAATTTAACCACTATTTTAGATTTTACTTACAAAACAGGATGGTTTTTTATACTTCTACCACAAATCCAAGAAATCAAATTTATTTCCACTTTTTTATTCATGTTTCCTAATAATATGATGTATACAAAAAATAAAAGAAGAACAAATAGTATGAACTGCTAAAACATTCCAAGATGCATTCCAAGGCCTCATTCACCCTCCAAACTCTGGGTTTGGGTGCTGGGCAAAGCAGGGCAGCCAACTATAAGACAGCTATATATTTCCACCCTTCACACTTTAAGAACACAATCTAAGGACCACAGGATTAAAGACCATCCTTTGGTTCTCACACTTTCCTCCCTTCACCTTGCCTCTTGATGAATCACTGAGGCTTATAATGTCCTTATCTAATTCTCTCTGGAATATGAAATAAGAGTATTATTTTAAAAATCCAAAAGAGGAATCAATGTGAATGCTGTCATGGAGAAAATTGGAAACCATTTAAAGTGTCAAGGAGCAGAGCTGAATTTAAGTGTCTATGATCCTTGACATTTACAAAAACAATCAGAGATCCATGGCTCTCTTTTTAAATGTAAAACTCTTTTCCTTAATAGTAATAATCAACTAGACACTGATTAAAAGAAGCACTTAGTGAAAAATAAATTATCCTATTCTTTGAGAATGAATAGATATTTGTGTCTGTCCAATTTGGAGTCACCCAGTTTCACAATTTCCCTAGACTATAGGCAGTGTTATTCCTATACCTTCCACAAAAAGTATGCTTCAGTTCTTCTAATGAAGAGATGTGAAGACCCTAAACAAGCTAAGGGTAGGCATTCTGGAATGAAACTTGATGTGTCACACATTTTGAAAAAAAGAGAGTGAGTTTTGATTCCTATGCATTTTATTTAAAGTAATAATTTTTCTTTTGACAATTCCCAATAGTATTTATCTTATTAAAATCTAACTTGTCCCTTCCCTAATGATTTGGGAAATTCAAATTCTTAAATTGGTCATTAACATTCTATAATATTATGCTTTTAAAGGGAAAATTTTGAGATCAGGGAAGATTTCACATTATTGACCCTAATGGTATTGTCCATTTCTCATATTTTCCTCTAGCTGTCCACCCACTTTCCAAATCAATGAAATTATAATGGAATTGATTTTCATTTGTAATTCTGAGGTTGTCCTGTAAGAAATCCTCCTATAATTTAAAAATAAAATTAACTGCTCTTAAGGATATAACTGAATAAACCAGACTATTCCACAAATGGTACTTATACATAAAATACACAATAGCACATAAAGTCTGGATAAACAGTAATTTTTAGTCACGTAGCGTTGAACTTTTCAGGGGGATCCCATTCATTTCCCTGCTTTCTTCCTTGTTTTCTTTGTCATGTACCATCTGCCTAATTATTCAACTCTACGTTTTTTTCACAAGCCCTGAAGTCATTGGTTATCACTAATACCTCTAGGCTGTGTTCAATAAACATTACAGAAAAAATGTATAGTAAAGGATAAAATAAATTTATATTATCTCATTTGATCCCAGAAACAGAACTCAGAGGAGGGAGGGAGAAGGGGACAGCATTGCAATTACGCCCCTTTCACATGGAAAGAAAATCTCAGAGATCAAGACTTGCCCAGAGTTAGAAAGTTTCTGTCAGAACCAAGATGAGACTCCCTATCTTCTGAATGTTAGTTTAGCTCTTTCCACATCACTATGAGTGTTTTCTATAAATTTTCAAGATAAATAATGTCCATTACTAATTTTTTATCCTTTATCTCATCACAAAGGAAAAAAAAACTCTAATTTGAACCAAAATATGCAGAATCTGAAATATTTCATATACTTTGAGGGTACATACTTTCTGTAATTTTCCAAAAATCAGATATGTAAGGATAAGTCCTATAGGCAAGAGAAATCAATCTACTTTCACTGGTATTAGTTGAATTTGTGCCAAACTTCTTTTCTGCTCACCTCTTATTTAAAATACTTATGGTATTTCAGTAGTTGTGTTTCTTTTTTAAAAAAATATTTTATTTATTTATTCATAAAAGACACAGAGAGAGGCAGAGACATAGGCAGAGGGAGAAGAAGGCTCCCTTTGTGGAGCCTGATGCAGGACTCTTTCCCAGGACCCAGGATCACACCCTGGGCTGAAGGCAGATGCTCAACCACTGGGCCACCCAGGCGTCCCAGTAGTTATGTTTCTGTTCCTCATCCAAAATTGGTAATGTCTAACACACCACTACCCAGTTTTATTTATCTTTATGATTTACCTCATGATTGTGAGCATGAACCATGAATCAAACCTGGGTATAAAGTTGTCTTCCATGTTCCACCTAAAGCAACTACCACATTTATAAAGCATACTTCACCCATGCAACATCAGAAACGTGGTTTATGTGCACATATATGTTTTAATTTTGATGGATATCAAGCATTTGAAGCACAAATGACAGTTCCTGTCCTTTTTTAAAAAAATAAATAATTATTAACATGAGTAACCTTAAGCTATGAAATGCTTGAAATTTTTAATCTGTAGCATCCACATGCTACCAGGGCTGGCACTAACACTAAGCAGAGTCTCAAACCCACACATCAAATCTTTCTCCTTTTTATTATAATTCACAGCTTGATCATCCAGAAAATGTGACTTGCACATTATTATTCAGCCCAACCTCATCAACTTTATCCTTTAGCAATGACCTTATGATAAGAAATTAAGCCCTTTGAAATAGCATTTGTAATTAATCCATTTATATAAGATTAACATGTCAAATATCACAAAAATACATGTAACAGTCTTCTGAAGCCTAAAAATCCCTCAGTCACATTTCCTTAAAAACATGTAAAGTATTACCACAATGTATCAGCAAAATATAAACTGCTAGATGCTCCTGTGTTTTATGTTCATTCATTTACTCATTCTTCAACAAGTATTTATTAAATTCCAATGTCCCAGGCACCATGCTTTTAGAGTCTAAAGAAACAGAAATACGTCCAAGTCCTGGTTCTGAGAGCACTCACAATCTAAGGGTAAGATAGGCTTGTTAAAAAAAAAAAAAAAAAAAAGTAGTAAGTTATTCTAATGAGCTATAAGAGATATGAAGAGAGTCAGAAGTCTTGGAAGAATTGAATCAGGAACATCTTTACAGATAAAAGAAGAAGGACTCCAAGTAGCAGAAATAATGTGTTGCATACAGAGGCATGAAAAATTATGACATCGTCTGAAAATAACAAGAATTCAAATGAAACACATGACAAATTATCCAACATTGCATCCCTCTTTCTTCTAAAATAATGGGAAAGGTAAGGCTGTACAAGAGAGTTGCACAAAAGAAAGAAAAGCAGATCTGGCACAGATTTTGTGTGGCCTCCTACACTGTGCTAAGGAGTTGAGAAAGGATTTAGGCCTTATTCAAGTGATAGGATGCCACCAAGGTTTCTAGCAGGGAAACCACATGACAAGAGATGTGCTTTAGAAAAATAAGTACTGTGGCTGGCATGAAGAACTGGCATGCAGAACACAATGCAGACTGTGTAAGAAGAAACTACAAATAGAGAAACTGATTACAAGATTATTGAATTAGCCCCAGTAAAGGCTTGAATAAAAACAGCAGTTATTGCTAAGATAGTGGGGAAGAGGAATAGGGACAAATTAAAAATATAAAGTAAAGTAACAGTGAGTAAGTAAGTAGTTACAAATAATGAGGGAGAGAATGATAACCAAGTTTTCTGACTTAAATGGCCACGTGAATTAACTACCTCTGACATGAGCATGGCATAACCAAGACTTGAAAAGAAGTGCATTTGAGGAAAGAAAGAATGTCATGATATTAGTTGAGAAAATAAGGTATTCATGAGGAAATTGTAAGTTCAGGAGAAAGAGGTGAAAGGCCAGGAGAATGGAGGGAGTATAGGTCAGGAATGAAAACTATGGATTCTTGCAGTCATGTTGCTGAATAAAACTGTCTAGGAAGATCATGTAAAATACAAATAAAATATAAATAATCTTCTTTAGCTCTTTTTAAGATACAATCCCTGCAACGTGAAATGAGCAAACAGTAAAGTATTCTATATTTAATACCCACACATTTCTAAAGTAATGGAAAAATTAAGGAGAAATACATACAATATTGCCAACATTAGCCAGTTTACTATTTAATTCATTTATTGCTGCAGCAGGGAGAAGGAATAATTGACCACAAAAAAGAATATTAGTAATGATCTAGATAAGTAATCAGAAGTACCAGGACAGGGTTGAAAAAAAGATAATGTAGAAAAATATAGAAATATATAGTGTTAATAATATCCTAGTTGTTTTAAGAAGTTATAGAGTAGAACAATAATGATAACAATGGGTTACATTTATCTAATGTTGCTAGGAGTAACATTAGGCATTCTTTCATTAATTTATATGCATTCATTTACCTAACCTTCATAACAAAACTATGAATTAGATTTACAATTCTCTCATTGTACACTCAATAACTAAGGTTGAGAGAGATTAATTATCTTCCCCAAAGTTACAAAGAACACAAATGAAATAGCTGAGATTTGAATCTAGGACTAATTCCAAAGTACTTTTTTCTTAACACTTGCACTATAATGCTATCCATATTAAATACTTCCTCATTGTTAGGTTCATGTTTCCTCATTGAGCAAAAGTTAAGTCACTATTACCACTTCTATTCAAAGTGTACTGGAACTTCAGGCCAGGGCAATTAGGTAAGAATAAGAAATAAAAGCCATCCAGATTGTGAGGCCACTCTGGAAAACAGTCTGGAGTTTCCTCAAAAAGTTAAAACTACAACTACCCTAACACCCAGAAATTGCACTACTGGTATTTACCCAAAGGATACAAAAGTACTGAATCGAAGGGATGTGTGCACCCTGATGTTTATAGCAGCATTATCAACAATACTCAAATTATGGAAAGAGCCCCAGTGTCCATCCATGGATGAGTAGATAAAGATGTGGTGTGTGTGTGTGTGTGTGTGTGTGTGTGTGTGTGTGTGTGTATTACTCAGCCATAAAAGAGAATGGAATCTTGCCATTTGCAGTGACATGGATGGAGCTAGAGTATTATGCTAAGCAAAATAAGTTAGAGAAAGACAAATACCATATGATTTTACTCATCTGTGCAAGAAACAAAACAGATGAACATTGCAGGGAGGGAGAGACAAACCAAGAAACAGACTCTTAACTATTGAAAACAAACTGAGGCTTACAGAAGGGAGATGGGTGGGGAATGGATAAAGTAGGTGATGGGCATTAAGGAGGGCACTTGTGATGAGTTAATCACTAAATTCTACACCTGAAACCAATACTGCACTGTATATTAACTAACTGGAATTTAAATAAAAACTTAAAGGGACAAAAAGCCATCCAGATTGGAAAGGAAGAACTGTAATTTTCTTTCAAAGACAACATGATCTTGTTTAGAGAAAATCTTAATGAATTCACTAAAAAAACTTAAAACTAATAAATAACCTCAACAAGGTCACAGGATACAAGAGGAAACACAAAAGTCAATTGTGTGTGTCAAATGAAAATGAAATTAAGAAAAAAAAGTCCATTCTTTTTTTTTTTTATTGGTGTTCAATTTACTAACATACAGAATAACCCCCAGTGCCCGTCACCCATTCACTCCCACCCCCCGCCCTCCTCCCCTTCTACCACCCCTAGTTTGTTTCCCAGAGTTAGCAGTCTTTACGTTCTGTCTCCCTTTCTGATATTTCCCACACATTTCTTCCCCCTTCCCTTATATTCCCTTTCACTATTATTTATATTCCCCAAATGAATGAGAACATATAATGTTTGTCCTTCTCCGATTGGCTTACTTCACTCCGCATAATACCCTCCAGAAAAAAGTCCATTCTTAATAGCATCAAAAGGAACAAAATGCTTAGTAGTAAATTTAACCAAAGAGGTTCAAGACCTGTACACTGAAAACAGATTGAAAGAAAGCCCATGTTCATGGCTCAGGAGAAGCATATTGCTAAAATAGCAATACTAACAAAAAAAAATAAAAAATAAAATAAATAAAATAAAATAGCAATACTCCCCAAATTGATCTACAGATTCAATGTAATTGTTATCAAAGTCCATACTGGCTTATATGCAGAAATTGGCAAGCTAATCCAAAAACTCATGTGGAAATACAGAGGACCCAAAATAAATAATCTTTAAAAAAAAAAAAAAAACAAAGTTGGAGCACTCACACTTGCTGATTTCAAAGCTTATTACAAAGCTAGAGTGGCCAAGAAAGCACTGGCATAGGATGGACATATAGGTCAATGTGATAAAACTGAAAGCGCAGAATTAAACTCTTATTTTTATCTTCCACTGATTTTTAACTAAGGGGCCAAGAAAATTCAATGAGAAAAGACAGTCTTTATAATACATAGGGTGAAACAATTAGATACACATATGTACATGAATGAATGAACCCTTATCTCAAAATGGACTGCAGACCTAAATGTCAGAGCTAAAACTATAAAGATTTTAGAAGGAAACATTGGTATAAAACACTATGACCTTGGATTAGGCAAGAGTTTCTTAGATATGACAAGTGACAAAAGAAAAATAGGTAAATTACTCCAAAATAAAAAAACTTGTTTATTTCAGAAGATAATCAAGGAAGTTAAAAGACAATCCAAAGAATGGATAAATTATTTTCAAGTTATATCTAATAAGAGTCATTACAGAAAATATGAAGAACTCTTATAGGTCACTAAGAAAAAGATAAATAACTCAGAAAAGGGCCAAGGATTTGAATAACATTTCTCCAAAGAAGTTATACAGATGGCCGATAAGCACACAAAAAAATATACAATGTCATTAATCATTAGGAAAATGCAAATCAAACCCACAGTAACATACCATTTCAGACACATTAGGGTAGCTATGATAAAAAAGACAGATTACAACAAGTGTCAATGAGGATGTGGAGAAACTAGAACACTCATACCCTGCTGGTAGGAATATTAAATGGTGCAGCAACTTTGGAAAACAGTATGATGGTTCCTCAAAATGTTAAATGTAGAATTACCATATGATCCAATAATTCCCTTTCTTGGTATTTACCAAGAAGAAATGAAAATACTCATCCACACAAAGACCTGTACACAAATGTTCACAGCATTAGTCACAGTAGCCAAAAAGTGAAAATAACTCAAATGTCCATTAAACTGATAAATGGATAAACAAAATGTGGTATACTTATACAACAGAATATCATTTGATCATAAAAAATAATGAAATAATAGACCAGAGGAGTTAAGATGGTGAAGTAAGTAGTAGGGGGGGATTCCGGGCTTGTCTTGACCCTCAAACATAGCTGGATCAGCATCAAACCATTTTGAACAACTCAGAAACTGATCTGAGGATTAAGAAAACAATCTGCACAATTGGAGGGAGAGACCATGGCATATGTGAGGTTTGGAGGCACAAATTGAGGGAGAGAAAAGCTGTGCTGCCAGGGAGGGAAGAGAGCCCTTTGCACAGAGACACTTCAGGGAGAGGAAAGAACAGGAGAGAAAGCAGCATGTAAGGTTCATGCAAGATGCAGTGGTGTGGGGATCCCCTGGGTCTTACCAGGAGAGAATGAACATCTCCCTTCCTAGAGTACATTTAAAAGAGGGCATATTGCCTCTCCAAGGATGAAGGACCCACCAGGCACCTTTGAGCTGCCATTCAATAGCAGGGGACAGAAGAATGCATAAAGGGCAGATAATCTGGTCATAGCTTTTTGCTGTGCTTCATCATAGATTCCAGGCACCGCTGTGACCAAGCAACTGCTTTTCTGGAACAAAACAGTGCCAAGCACAGCACAGCAAGACTCTCCTCCAGGGGAAGAGAGCAGGTCTGTGCCTTGTTGAGCCCTTTCAGGTTTGGAGTTTTGAATCTCAGTCACCAGAGATAAAACATAGAACTGTAGCACCAGGCATGACAATGGCCTGGGCACAGACAGGTTGAGGACAGGGATCTGACAAGGACTTGAGACATACGAGTGTTTTTTGTTTTGTTTTGGTTTGGTTTTTTACTTTTCTGTTCCCATCCCAGACATGAGAGGATGGGGATAATGCCATCTTCCACGCCTTACCCCCACCCACCAGCAGTCAGACTTCAGAAAGATAGCACCTTCAGTGAGGCTGAAGTTGCTTCTGCCAAATCCCACCCCCTGCACCTGGCAGGGGGATCATTACTAGGGCAGGTTTAACTTAGCCAGCACAAGCCCTCTCCCTCAGAAGACCAACACAGGCCCCAACATGTACCAGGTCTACTGATCATAGAGTGCTCCAGAAGTGTCAGCTTTGTTCTAGTGAAAAAGGATCAGTCTTGTTTTTTTTTTTTTTTTACTTTTTTAATTTTCTTTTTTTCTTTTTTCTTTGGAATCAGGCTTATAGGTTTTTGTTCATTTGTTGGTTGGTTGGTTGGTTTCCTTTTTCATTTTCATTTTTTGGATCAGGCTTCCTTTTTTCTTCTTCTTTCTTTTTCTTTGGAATCAGTATTATAGTTTTTTGCATGTCTTGTTTTTTTTTTTTTTTTTTTTTTGCGTTTTTGTTTCTTTTCTTGGATCACACTTTTTTTTTTCTTTAATCAGGCTTATCTTAACAAACAAATCAAAGCACACCTAGTTAAAGGTCCAAACAGTCCCCACTACAAGCAAGGAGGAACTCTGCAGAGGACTGACCTGTGGGAAAGAACAGCCAAAACACAGCAGAGTGCACACCTTGAGCACCAGGCCCTGGACAGTGTATGACCCCTTCTTAATATAGTAGTATTCACAGGTGTAGGAAAAATAACAAGCTTTCATAGCACACAAAAGACAGGAGCCTAGATATAATGATAAGATGGAGGAATTCTCCTCAAAAGAAAGATCAAGAAGATATCACAGTCAGGGATTTACTCAAAATAGATACAAGCACTATATCTGAACAAGAATTTAAAACAAGTCATAAGAATTCTAGCTGGGCTTGAACAAAGCATAGAAGACACCAGAGAAATCCTGGCTTCAGAGATAAAAGACCTAAAAACCAGTAGGGCTGAAATTAAAAGAGCTACAACTGATATACAAAACTGACTGGTTGTAATCACAACAAGAATGGAAGAAGCAGAGGAACAAATAGGAGATACAGAAGACCAAATCATGGAAAATAATGAAGTTGAAAAGAAGAGGGAAAGAAAACTATTAGATTATGAATATAGACTTCAAGAACTTGAGGTGACTAGGTGGCTCAGTTGGTTAAGCATCTGCCTTTGGCTCAGGTCATGATCTCAGGGTCCTAGGATCAAGCCCACAATGGGCTCTCTGCTCAGTAGGGAGACTGCTTCTCCCTCTCCCCCTACTCATGCTGTCTCTCCTGCTCTTTCTCACTCTCTCTCACTCCCTCTCTCAAATAAAATCTTTAAAAAAAAAAAGACTTAAAGAACTGAGCAATCTCACAAAATTTATTTCACAGGAGTCCTAGAAGAAAAGTAGGAAAAAAGAGGCAGATCTATTCGAATAAATTATATCTGAGAACTTCCCTAATATGAGGAAGGAAACAGGCATTCAAGTCTAAGAGGCACAGACAATTCCCCTCAAAAATCAATAAAATCAGGTCAACAAAACATATTATAGTGAAACTTGCAAAATACAAAAATAAAGAATTCTGAAAGCATTTAGGGACAAAAGGTCCTCAACCTACAAGGGTAGACACAAGGTTAGCAGGAGACCTGTCTGTAGAAACTTGACAGGCCAGAAGAGAGTGGCATGCTATATTCGACATGCTAAATGAGAAAAATATGCAGCCAAGAATACTATGTCCAGCAAGACTGTCATTCAGAATAGTAGGAGAGATAAAGTTTCCAAGACAACCAAAAACTAAAAGAGTTCATGAGTACTAAAAGAGACCAAAAAAGCAATGAAGTCTATAAAGGAATAGTGACAATCTACAGAAACAGTAACTTTACAGATAATACAGTGACACTAAATTCATATTTGGCAATAATTATTCTGATTGTAAATGGACTAATTACTTTAATCAAAAGACATAGGGTATCAGAATGAATCTTTAAAAAAAGAAAACAAGACCCATTGATGTTCTGCTTACAAAAGACTCATTTTAGACCCAAAGACATCTCTAGATTGAAAATGAGGGGGTGGACACCTGGGTGGCTTAGCGATTGAGTGTCTTCCTTTGGCTCAGGGTGTGATCCTGGGGGTCCTGGGATTGAGTCCCACATCAGGTTCCCCACAGGAAGCCTGCTTCTCCCTCAGCCTATGTCTCTGCCTCTGTGTGTGCGTGTGTCTCTCATGAATAAATAAATAAAATCTTTAATTAAAAAAAAAAGAAAATGAGGGGGTGGAGAACCATATATCATGCTCATGGACATCAAAAGAAAGCTGGAGTAGCCATACTTATATCACGCAAGCTAGATTTTGAATCAAAGACTATAATAAGAGATTTAAAAGGGCAGTATATCATAATAAAGGGGTCTATCCAACAAGAATATCTAATAAATATTTATGCCCCTAATTTGGGAACAGCCAAATATATAAATCAATTAAAAACAAACTTAAAGAAACTCATTAATAATACAATAATAGTAGGGAACTTTAACACTCCACTCACGGCAATATACAGATCATCTAAGCAAAATATCAATAAGGAAACAATGGCTTTGATGACACAGTGGACCAGATGGACTGAATAAATACATCAGAACATTTCATCCTAAAGCAGCAGAATACACATTCTTTTCAAGTGCACCTGGAACATTCTCCAGAATATATCACATACCAGGTCACAAATCAGACCTCAACCAGTACAAAAAGATTGAGATCATATTATGCATATTTTCAGACCACAATACTATGAAATTTGAAGTCACCCACAAGAAAAAATTTTGAGGGACTCCTGGGTGCCTCAGTGGTTGAGCATCTGCCTCTGGCTCAGGGTGTGATCCTAGGGTCCTGGGATCAAGTTGCACATTGGGATCCTCATGGGGAGCCTGCTTCTCCCTCTGCCTATGTCTCTGCCTCTCTCTGTGTGTCTCTCATGAATAAATAAAACCTTTAAAAAAATAAAAACTTTGTAAAAACTCAATACTTTTGGAAAGACCATAAATACAGGGAGTTAAAGAATACCCTACTAAAGAATGAATGGATTAACCAAGAAATTAAAGACTAAATTAAAAATACATCAAAGCAAATGAAAATGAAAACACGACAGTGTTTTGCTTCAACTTCTGGGTTGAAGCAAAGGTGATATTAAGAGGGGAGCATACAGTAATACAGGTCTTCCTCAGGAAACAAGAAAAGTCCCAAATACACAACCTAACCTTACACCTAAAGGAGCTAGAACAGGAACAAATGAAGCCTAAAACCAGCAGAAGGGAAATAATAAAGATTAGAGCAGAAGTAAAGACTACAGAAATAAACAAAAAACAGATCAACAAAACTAAGAGCTGATTCTTTGAAAGAATTAACAAAATTGATAAACTCCTAGCCAGACTTATCAAAAAGAAAAGAGAAAGGATCCAAATAAATTATAAAATTAAAACCAACATCACAGAAATACAAATAATTGTAAGAGAATATTATGAGCAACTATATGCCAACAAATTAGGCAATCTGGAAGAAATGTATGCATTCCTAGAAACATATAAATTACCAAAACTCAAACAGGAAGAAATACAAAACCTGCAAAGAACTTGAATCAGTAATCAAAAATCTCCCAACAAACAAAAGTCCGAGGCTGGATAGCCTCCCAGCATTGTAACATTTAAAGAATTAATATTCTTCTGAAACTGTTTCAAAAATAGTAATATAAGGAAAACTTTCAAATGCATTCTATGAGGCCAGCATTACCTTGATCCCCAAACCACACAAAGACCCCACTGATACTTACAGATCAATATCCCTGATGAACATGGATGCAAAAATTCTCAACGAGATACTAGCTAATTGGATCCAACAGTACATTAAAATGATTATTCACCATGAACAGGTAGGATTTATTTCTGGGCTGCAGGGGTGGTTCAATATGTGCAAATCAATCAACATGATTAACAATATTGATTAAATAAAGGATAAGAACCATATGATCCTGTCTATAGATGCAGAGAAAGCATTTGACAAAATAGAATATCCTTTTTTGACAAAATCCCCAAGAAAGTAGGGATAGAAGGAACATACCTCAACATCATAAAAGCCATATATGAAAGACCCACAGCTAATATATCATCCTCAATGGGAAAGAACTGAGAGCTTTTTCCCTAAAGTCAGGAACATGACAGGGTTGTCCTCTCTCACCACTGTTGTTCAACATAGTACTAGAAGTCCTAGCCTCAGCAATCAGACAACAGAAAGAAATAAAAAGCATCCAAATAAGTAAGGAAGAAGTAAAACTTTCACTTTTCACAAACCACATGATACTATATGTAGAAAACCCTAAAGACTTCACACAAAAAAATTGATAGAACTGATATATGAATTCGGCAAAGTTGCAGGATATAAAAGTGAATTACAGAAATCTGTTGCATTTATATATAACAATAATGAAGCAGCAGAAACAGAAATCAAGGAATCAATTCTACTTGCAATTGCACCAAAAACCATAATACCTAGGAATAAACCTAACCAAAGAGGTAAAAGATCTCTATGCTAAAAACTACAAGACCTTCATGAAAGAAGGTCTTTGTGTCCTTCTGAAGACACAAAGAAATGGAAAAATATTCCATTCTCGTGGATTGGAAGAACAAACATTGTTAAAATGTCTATACTACTCAAAGCAATCTATACATGCTTTTCTACACATGCAATTACACATGCAATGCTTATCAAAATAACACCAGCATTTTTCACAGAACTAGAATAAACAATCCTAAAATTTGTATGGAACCAGAAAAGACCCCAAATAGCCAAAAGAAGGTTGAAAAAGCAAAGCAAAGTGGGAGGCATCAGAATCCCAGACTTCAAGCTGTATTACAAAGATGTAATCATCAAGACAATATGGTAGTGGCACAAAAACAGACACATAAATCAATGGAACAGAATAGAGAACCCAAATATGGACCCACAACAATATGGTCAACTAATCTCAGTCAACTAATATTCAACAAAGCAGGAAATAATATCCAATGGAAAAAAGACTGTCTCTTCAACAAATGGTGCTGGAAAAACTGGACAACAACATGCAGAAGAATGAAACTGGACCACTTTCTTATACCATACACAGAAATAAATTCAAAATGGATGAAAGACCTAAATATAAGACAGTAAACCATCAAAATTTTAGAGGAGAATACAAGCAGCAACCTCTTCAACTTCAGATGTAGCAACTTCTTACTAGACATGTCTCCGAGGCAAGGGAAACAAAAGCAAAAATGAACTGTTGGTACTACCTCAAAATTTAAAACTTCTGCACAGTGAAGAAAACATTATCAATAAAACTAAAAGGCAATTGACAGAATGGGAGAAGATATTTGCAAATGATGTATTGGAAAAAGGGCTAGTATCCAGAATCTATAAAGAACTCATCAAAATCAACACCCCAAAAATAAATAATCCAGTTAAGAAATGGGCAGAAGACATGAACAGACATTTCTCCAAAGATATACAAATGGCTAACAGATGCATCAGAAAATGCTCAACATCACTCATTATCAAAGAAATACAAATCAGAATCATCTCATACCTGCCAGAATGGCTAAAATTAGCAACTCAGGACTCCGGAAAAAATAGATGTTGGCAAGAATGTGGAGAAAGGGAAAGCTTTTTGCACTGTTGGTGGGAATGCAAACTGCAGCCACTATGGAAAACAGTATAGAGGTTCCTCAAAAAATTAAAAGTAGAACTACCCTGCACTCAGCAATTACCCTACTGGGTATTTAGCCAAGGGATGCAAAAATAGTGATTTGAAGGGGCACGCACACCTCAATGTTTATTGCAGCACTATCAACAATAACCAAATTAAGGAAAGAGCCCAAATGTCCATCAACCATGAATGGATGAAGAAGAGGTGGTATGTATGTATGTATGTATGTATGTACATATGTATGTATGTATAATGGAATATTACTCAGCCAAAAAAAAAGAATGAAATCTTGCCAGTTACAGCAATGTGGATGGAACTAGAGGATGCTATGCTAAGCAGAATAGTCAGAGAAAGACAAATGCCATATGATTTCACTTATATGTAGAATTTAAGAAACCAAACAGATGAACATAGGGAAGGAATAAGATAAAAACAGAGAGGGAGGCAAACTCTAAGTTAGTCTTAACTATAGAGAACAAACTGAGGGCTGTTGGAGAAGACATCAGCAGGGAATGGGCTAAGTGGGTGATGGGCATTAAAGAGAACACTTGTAATGAGCACTAGGTTTTATATATGAGTTGAATCACTAAACTCTACTCCTGAAACTAATACTATACTTTATATTACCTTGAATTTAAGTTTAAAAAATGAAATATTGGGTAGCCCGGGTGGCTCAGTGGTTTAGCACCGCCTTCAGCCCAGGGCCTGATCCTGGAGATCTGGGATCAAGTCCCGAGTCAGGCTCCCTGTGTGGAGCCTGCTTCTCCCTCTGCCTGTGTCTGTTCCTCTCTCTCTCTCTCTCTCTCTCTCATGAATAAAATATTTTTTAAAATGAAATATTGACTCATATTACATAAGTGAATATTAAAAATATAATTTTTAGTGAAAGATGCAAAACACAAAAGGCCACATATTATATGACTCCATTTGTATTAAATATCCAGAATAGGCAAATATAGAGAGACAAAAAGTAGATCAGTGGTTGCCACGGACTGGGAGAAAGGAGAATGGGAAGTGACTGTTAATGGATACAAAGTTAATTTTTTTAATTGTAGTAAAAATACACATAAATAATCTTTAAGAGTACAGTTCAGTGGCATTAAGTACATTCACATTGTTGTACAACCATCATCACCATCCATCTCCAGAACTCTTTCCATCTTGCAAAATTGAAACTCTGCTACCCATTAAAAACTAATTCATCTTTCCCCTCCTTCCAATCCCTGGCAACCACTATTCTACTTTCTGTCTTTATGAATTCAACTATTCTACATACCTCATATCAGTGGAGTCATCCAGTCTGTCTTTTTGTGACTGGCTTATTTCACTTTGCATAATGTCCTCAAGGTTTATCCATGTTGCAGCAGGTGTCAGAATTCATTTCCTTTTTAAGGCTCAAAACTATTGCATTGTATGTATATACCATATTTTGTTTATATATTCATGGATTCATGAACACTTGGGTTGCTCCTACCTTTGGCTATTGTGAATAATGCTGCTGTGAACATGAATGCATAAATACCTCTTAACGACACTGATTTCAATTCTTTTGGGTATATACCCAGAAGTCAAATTGCTGGATCATATCAGATGTGTTTTTTTTAAGGTGATGAGAATGTTCTGGAGTTAGATAGTGGTAATGGCTGCAAACTCTATGAATGTACAAAAACCAATAAACTGTACACTTTTTAAAAAAAAGAGAGACATTATGTTTATCTTTTGTAAGAAAGAAATACAGAGCTCATGAATTTGCTATTTAATTATAACTCAAGTGAGACTGTTTATCCACTAAGTCCAACAACCAAAAAATGCTTTGGTTTTATAAATAGTAGGCTATGGACAGCCTGGGTGGCTCAGTGGTTTAGTGCTGCCTTCAGCCCAGGGCCTGATCCTGGAGACCTAGGATCAAGTCCCACATCAGGCTCCCTGCATGGAGCCTGCTTCTTCCTCTCCCTGTGTCTCTGCCTCTCTCTCTCTCTCTCTCTCTCTCCCTGTGTCTCTCATGAATAAATAAATAAAATCTTTTAAAAATAAATAAATAAATAAATAAATAAATAAATAAATAATAGTAGGCTAAAGAGAAAAGAAGGAAATGGGGAAGGGAAAGAAAGAGAAATAACAAGAAAAAAATAAGAGGAAAAAGAAAAATTAAAATGGACATGGATCCACAAGTAAATGTGGGTTAAGATGTAAACATCCCAAATCCTCTCAATCCTGCCAAATTCTTATCTCCCCACTACACCACCCCTACCATAACCAACTCAGCCCTCTCCTCATCTTAGATTCCCTTTTCACATAAGCATGTGAATCCAAGGTAAAGTGCTCATGTTATAATCTCTGATTCATTTAACTTGTAGGGATCAAAGTAAATTATAATCTGTTAAGTAGAACAGTTCACTAGAAAGAAACCTGATTTAGGAGTCAGAAAACTTGAGTTCAATTCATCTATTTTCCAATCACATATGCTGTCAAGTTGAAGTTCTGAAAATAGTGCCTGTGGTTGAAAAACTGAATTTCTCATCATATTAGTAGTAATTGATTTAAAGATCTAATAAAAGGCATTGGGAATTCAAAATAGCATCTATGGTTCACGTCAAGATGTGCCAACTATGAAATGCTATGAAATCAATACAACCTTGAAAGTGAAACTGCAGTTGGCTAAAAAAACTTTAAGAGATTTCCAGGGCAGCTGTGCTAGGTGATAAAGATGCAGAGATCACAGATTTCGTGACCTGTTGGGCACAAAATAAAGATGTGAACCACTTCTCCTTAATATACAATGAACTTTAACTTTTTAACTCATTTCCTAAGAAATATATAATGAACTCTTTATCTGTGCTATTATTTCCATTGAACTAACATGGGACTTCTCCAGTTTCATTGTTTACATTCTAAGCATAGTCTTAAAGATCATGTGAAGGATGTGTTAACTAAAAATAATTTTAACATTTCCCTAGATTTTTTAACTAATTTAAGATCTTTGTTACTGTTATTGATTCTATAAAATCTATGGGGTTTTTTTAATATACAAAAAAAAAAAAAGATGGGAGGGATTAAAGAATAAAAGATGAAAATGAGTAACTAATCAGATACTCTTACTTGCTCTCCTAAATTTTCATTTTTACCATCTTTACCATTCACTATTCACATTTCGAGAATGTCAATTATGCAAGAGGCTGGTTGGACTTTGGGATTCATAGGAAAGAATTATTAGAACCTCTGACAGCACTGGGTTCATTCCAGCATGGCAATAACTGGCTGGACCTGGATTATAGTCATCCTCTACGTGAACCATGAGATCTCTAGTTTGACATATTCTCACTTGACTCATTTTCCTCATTTGTGTTCCCTGCTTGACCATTGTAGGGTTTGTCTACAAAACTGAGATTTGACCCCACCCCACTGCTTCAAATGTGGCCAAGAAAATGAGATCAGAACTGAGACAAACCTATTGGGTTTAGAGGCTTGGAGGTCATTGTTGATATTGGTCTAACATAATAAATAGAATAATTAATATAACACAACATAATATATTGAGAGTTGGGCCTAGCAGCTAGACTGGAATGAGATTAAGAGTTTAGGTATCTCTTCACTCCTTGTAAGGACACCAGTTCTGTTGGGTTAGAGTCCCACCCTTATGGTTTCGTTCAATGTTAATTAACTCCTTAAAGACTCTTATCTCCAAATACAATCAAATTGGTGGTTAGAGCTTCAACATACAAATTTTACAAGGACATAGGAAATATCAGAAAGGGAGACAGAACATGAAGACTCCTAACTCTGGGAAACGAACTAGGGGTGGTGGAAGGGGAGGAGGGCGGGGGCTGGGGGTGAATGGGTGACGGGCACTGAGGGGGGCACTTGACGGTATGAGCACTGGGTGTTATTTTGTATGTTGGCAAATTGAACACCAATAAAAAATAAATTTATTATTTAAAAAAACAAATTTTACAAGGACACAATTCAGTTCATAACATTAGCTTAATGGGAATTTCTAGTTCTTGGACTCCTTTACTTTCTCTCAATTCATCAGACCCCATCCCCCACTGCCACCTTTTTTTTCCCTCCCTCACCCAGCTTAGAATCCATAGTTCTTCATTTTATTTTTATTTCATTTTATTTACTTATTTGAGAAAAATAGAGCACAAGCAGGGGGGGTGGCAGAGGGTGAGGGAGAAGCAGACTTCCTACGGAGCAGGGAGCCTGATGTGGAGCTTGATCCCAGGACCCTGGGATCATGACCTGAGCCAAATACAGATGATTATCCAACTAAGCCACTCAGGTGCCCCCACAGTTCTTCATTTTAGTAGTAGTCTGGTGAACCTATAAATCCCTTCATCTGTTTGTCTCTCTGTCATAACTGGCAAAACTCCAACCTTAAGTAGACCTTACTCTCCATTTCTCCGTCTCTATAGTACAGTAGCCAAGAAGTTCTGGAAAAAGGCACACAATGTCCAAATGCTACATCTCAACTTCCAATTCGTCTTTTTCAAGTAGCACCCTGTCTTTTTCTTCCACATGTAGCCAAATTTTTCTAAAGAACTCTACACTCACAGTTTCTATTTCAGTTTCTGTTTCTTCATTCTGTATATTAGCTTCCTAGGGCTGTTGTAACACAGTACCACACACTTGGTAGTTTAAAACAACAAAACTCCACTTTCTTATGGTTCTAAAAGTTAAGTGTTCAAAATCAAGATGTCAACATAGCTGTGCTCACTCTGAATGCTCTAGGGAAGAATCCTTCCTTTTGTGTTCCTAGCTCCTGGTGGTTGCCATTGCTATTTTATTACTTGTAGGTGCACCGTTCTAATCTCCATTTCTGTCTTCACGTGGTGTTTTCCTCTCTAATGTCTCTCTGTGTACAAATTTTCCTCTGTATAAGGACAAGCGCCATGGATTAGGGTTTACTTAATCTAATATGATTTCATCTTAACTTCATTGCACCTGCAAAAACTGTTTCAAACAAGGTCATATTCACAAGTTCCAGGGGAACACGAATTGGAGGAGGAGGAGGCAGGCATTACTCAATCCAGTCTAATCGCCCCCCCCCCCCCACACACACACACACACAAACCCCAGTGTCCTCCAAGTGTCTAAACCCCTTAGGTTTGTCTCAGTTCTTGTCTCATTTACTGTCGTGGCCACATTTGAAGTAGTCAGTCACTCTCCTCTTCTGAATCACTCTCTTCACATAATTTCCAAGTTGTCCTCCTTCCCCTGTGGCTCTTTTTTCTCAGCTTTCTTGGAAAATATGCCCGTTTTTGAACCATTACAGGGTGGGGTTTCTCAAGTCTCAGTTTTATAGACAAATCCTGTACAGTGGTCAAGCAGGGAACACAAATGAGGAAAATGAGTCAAGTGAAAATATGTCAAACTAGAGAGCTCATGATCCACGTAAAGGATGGCTGCAACCCAGGTCCAGCCAGTTATTGTCATGCTGGAATGAGAGCCTAATGTTGTGAGTGGTTCAAATTTTTAGAGAAGTTGTAAATCCAAATATTTATGTGAAATATTTTGATTTTCGCATGTTGTCTCAATTTTTATTTTTAATGGCATGTAAAATCGACCAACTATGTTTGTGATTCAGTTTGGGCCTATTAATTATTACCTACCATGTCTGTCCTAAATTCTTTCCATGTCCACAATTTCAATTACAAACTCAGTATCAATGTTTGGTAAATATCTATCTCTATCCTAGATTTCTCCTCTAACCCATACATCCAACTTTCTAGTCCACATTGAAGCATCGATGCACCTTGAACTCAACCTATCTACAGGTCTCATAATTTCACTCCTCAGACCTACACCTCTTCTAGTGTCCCTAATCTCACTGAGAAGCACCCTCATCCATCTGCATATGAAAGTGAGAAATCTAGAAGTCTCTCTCAATAACTCGCTGTTTCTCAACCTTTATATCCAAACCTATGGTCTTATCTCTTAACTACCTCGATTTCACCCTATTCATTTTATCCCTAAAGCAACTCTCAGATCTGTTCTCTGCCAGCTGCCATTCTAGTCCCAGCTACCATCATTTCTCACCATCACAATGCAATAGCCTATTAGCTGATTTTTCCACATTCACTCAATTTGAATTCAATTCAATCATTTTTCAACTGCATACAGTGTGATCTTTTAAAAAAATCAGAATTCATCATGCCCCATGCTTCCCCTCTCCCTCCAGCCACTTCAGTAAGCTTTCCATGTTTCCAAAATCCATAACATAGCCTACAAAGCTTCATGCATGCAAGCCCCTACCCTTTCTCCATCCATATCTCCTCACAGTGCCTGTCTCTCAAAGTATTTTCCAGTCACACTCACAATGACCTACTTTCAGGACTTTAAATGAACCATATTAGCTTCTATCATGGGACTTCTGCACATGCTGAAACTTCTTCCTTTCATCCACAAGCTTCTCTCCTTACTCTTTTCCCTAATGGATTCCCCCCTTGTGTTTTTGAATCTTAACTCAAGCACCATTTATTCAGTAAGCATTCAAGACCCACTCTAAGTGTTGTTATTCTCATAAAAATGTATGCCTTTGCTTATGGGTCCTACCTCAGTTTGTAAATAAATATTCTTCAGGGTGATTATGTGATTAGTATCCATATCCCCTACTAAGTGAGAATTCCATTTTTTTAACACCATGAAGTCCTTAGCAGGAGGGACTATGTATATTTTTTGTCATCTTTGACTTTCATTGCCTAGTATAGTATGTGGCACATTACAGGCCCTCAATAAGTGTTTGTTGAATAAGCAAAAGCCCATATTCTTTCTAAATAAACTGTCTTGTCCATAGCTACTGAGAAAGAAGCAAGCAACCATGTTTTATACCATAATCTTGGCACTCTACCTAACATGGCTGACTAGACCAAAAAGAATACATCTTTATTAACTACCTTTTGCTGTGCAATGAACTATTCTAAAACTTAGTGGCTTAAAACAATAGGCATTTATTTAGCTCATGATTAAATAGGACAGCAAGTTGTGCTGAAATAGACTGCTTGATCTGGTTGATATGGACCAGGCTTCTTCAGGCCTCTTCATTAG